>NC_051136.1:9537787-9765950 GCF_014839805.1 Manduca sexta
TGCGGTATCAACGACTACTGCGCTGAAGTCTTGGGTTCGAATCCCGGGTTGGGCAAAGTGCCTTTGAGCTTTTCTATTCAATATTAGCCCTGAGCATTCTAGAATTTGTGTTGTACGTGGTGATAGGCTTCCCCCTATCACATGAGACGGAATATTTATGCCAAAAAGTGGGTACACCAATTGCGATTCTGCCTTTATTTTTTCGCGGGTAAAAAGGCGTTGTTGCTAAATGTACCTCTATCTAACTCTTCGGGGATAAAAGGCGTGTGTCTACCTAGTTTATTTTACGCGTGTTTGTTCTGGTTCCCTAACTAAAGGTTATAAACGAACGTCTAATATTGACTCTACGTAGTCTGTCTGTCCGACTTTGAAATGGCCCTTTCCTTTTACACTTTGTAATAAAATGTGTTTCATATATTTACCTATTGTTACGTACTAATAACTTCTAGATCAGAAACTAAAGTTACCAACGCTAATGTATTATCATTATATTATATTATATTAGCCAATTTGGTTCTGGTTGCAATACCCTGATAATTTCATTATACTTATCAGATGCGTTAGTACTATAGAAAACAACTGATGTTAGCGAATAAGTTTAATTAAGAATTACATGGTAGGAAATAAGAAGTGATGCTATGACTTCACACACGTTTTACCATCGCTGTTTTGGATCTGTGAATCATTTTTTTTTCTTGATTATTAGGTTACCATATTACTAACATATTAAGAATATCTAAGTATTTTAGGTGAATCGCAAGCACGAACAGTTGCAAGGGGAAATGGAACGCATGTCGGCAGTGATACCAGCCGCCACCGCTGCTGCTGGACGAGCCAGAGACGCACTGCAACCACCACGCCGCAATAACCACCAAGCACTTGATGTTCATGACTATGATCGACAGGTGCATATAATAATGCTCTATAACATAAAAAATAAATAGTGAACATATATTAAGATATTGGCAACATTTTAATATTGCCATTTCGTTGACAACGAGAAGCTTAAGTTTCTCTCCTATTAAACACTACCACACCGTAGTTGGATAGAAAACCAAGAATGTTGGCAATATATAAAATTGAAAAATAATTATAAGGTTACGGACTATGCGCTGGAGTCTGCAGGTGGGAGAGTCGTCGACACCGGCGACACTATCGAACATGTGATTCACGAATCGCCGGTCGGCTGGGCGCTCCACACTCTGACTGCCTTAGTATGTCGAGGGTGCCTAGGGGCCAGCGTCATAATCCGTCCCGGCACATTGCCTGGAGAGTGCTGGGCTTTTAGAGGTTCTAAAGGGGAAGCCACCATTCGATTGTTGGGAACTGTGCAAGTGACTGGCGTTAGTGTAGAGCACATATCAGCGCACATATCTCCGACCAGGTGTGTAGGTATCTAACTAATGTTGATGTTAGACATTATATAATTATTGTTATTAAATATAAGATACATTTTAGTAGTTACTTCAATTATTGTATCATTATAAATACGTAATGGAATTCATTTGTTATGTTGCCCGCCTGTTGTAACTCTCAGTATTCAGTACGTAAAATTTAAGGATTTTTAACGCACATTTAGGTAGACTCAATCTTTGTGCGTGTAAGCAGATATACCTAGTTCAATAAATATAATATGTTCAGTAGATGGTTGTATCGATTTACATAATTTATGTTTGCTTTTAAACATCAATAATTATTTGCTAGGGAAATATCATCAGCGCCTCGACTGTTTCAAATAGAAGGCTTGGAGTCTCGAGTTGATCCATACCCACATGACTTTGGAACTTTTGAATACGACAAGGAGGGTAAACCCATACAATATTTTGACGTCTTGCATCCTTCTACCAAAGGATATTATCTGATACGAGTGAAAGTGTTATCGAACTGGGGCCACTCTGTCTACACATGTTTGTATAGGTTCAGAGTTCACGGTGAGCTGGTGCCCGGCCAAGCTTCTCATAATACTGTCATGGATGAGGGTGATTTGTTTATAGAAAAAGAATAAAAAGGTCAATATTTACATTCAGTGTTATATTTTAAGAGATATATTTTTAGTTGTCAATAATTTGATAAGCAATAAATTGTTTATTAATGTATGGTCCTTATTTTTGTTTTATTTTTCTGATTTTATATTTCTAAATATGTAAAAAATTCTAAACTTTAAACAGTTTTAAACATCTATAAAATATTGCCGTAATACCTTACACTTTTTTAATATAATATTTTACAGTGCAGCTATTAATGCCAGGTGCTCGTCCGGTTAGGCTATTGTGTGTTTGCACAAAACGAGAGAAAGCCAAAACCATGCATAGATGTTAATCTGGGTGTCCAGCAGCCGAATGCTATAAAATGCGCCTATTGTGAGGTGGACAAAGCAACAAAGCACATAAATTGACATGAGCGAAGTGATCATGGGCCCCCGCCGAGCCTCGCTAATGGGTTGCGTTTGCGTTCTACTGTACCCCATTGAAACGTACATTTTGTTTAATTACTTAACGAAGTAAAAATAAAAATGGGCGAACCAAACTGCGTCATACCTGGTAAAAGTTATTTTGAATCTACAGCCTTTAAAAATACACATTAATCTTGCGGCGTTACAAAGTGATGCCTGCTATTAGATTGCAAAATACTTATGTACAAAGGGTAGTTGTAATGGGAAGGGAAACGTATCACTTTTTGGTATCTTTGCCAGTCTAATAAGTTTTCAGAAGTTTGAAATAAGTACACACCCGCTAATTTATAACATTGTGTGGATATGGAGTTAACTTTCTTCTGATTTGTAATCTAGATTTTTTATACCAGTTTTTACATATCACGTATCCACGAATTTTCCAACAAAATACTATTTGCAAAAGGACTTTTCTATTTTAGCCATCTTGACTCAATAGTATCTCAATAAAAATAATTTCTTTATCCTTATTTTGGGAAATACATTAATGTTAATAAAGTTTTAAAACGAGGCAACCGTTAAATCGGCCGCCTTTATTAAAATCCAAGCATTGAAATACCGAAATAGGTCGCAGACGAAAAACACAATTCAGTAGCTAGAGGCTGACTCCTTTCATGAGTTAATTCAACATAGATCCCTTCTATTTGACAAATAGATGCGAGTCGTAAAGGGTGAAAGCACTTCTCCATGAAATTTATTCTTTTCGACGGGCACCGCCTACGTGTACTGCTCAATATTAATGATGTGATCTTAGTTCAAACGTCTCTCACAGTCTTTGCTTGACATGTATTAATGAACGGCATTTGTGTCCAGAATCGTACATTTGGTCAACTACTTTGGTGGATAGTGTTAATAGATAACAATGCGAATAGAACGATTTTTAATGCAGACATAGAATTTGGCTTCTAAGTAGGTGACGCGCAGTATGGGGTAAAGTGGATAAGAAATGCTTTTTCCGTGGGTACTTGGTTTGTGTCAAACTATCCTGATCAAGCGTGAAGTGCGTTACATATATAAATTATTGTACTAGATAAAGAAATTACATTTTAATAACATTTTACATTCACGTGTAAATTTAGACTCGCGTGAACTTACTTATAATTTGTATATTTCCACAAAATTATTAAGAACCTTTCAGACATAAAAGTATAGTTTTTTACGAGTGCAGAATTTGATGTGCTCATTCATAAAATTGGGTCTCTTAATATTGTTTTGCACCATACAAAAATTGTGAAAAGTTTGGTGCAACATTTTGCATCTCTACATAATATACCATCTCCCTCTGATAGGTAATAACTAATATCTATACCATGTTCATAGTCCCATGTTTAAAAAAAAATATGCTTCTGTGTTTTGTATGTGTAATGAATATTAAAAGCGGTCGTACTCATTGTCAATAAAAGCTCTTAATATTTAACTCATTCATATTTTGTTATAAGTTAGTGTGACCCTAGTATAGGCCGTTTTTCATTCAGGCCTAGTTTTAAAAAATCCTACTAAAACTGTACCAAACAGTTTCAAATTATGCGGGTTCATGTGTCAGCGACTAACTAGAGTCGAAATTACGTTTGCGACTGGTTTTAAAGACACTGCCATTTTGAAAATATCTGTGATTTTTCTGTAGTACGTCGTGATAATAAACAAGTTATAATATTTTCATGAAGAATAAACCTAAATATGAGACTGTCTGACAATATTTCATAAGTAGAAAGCAATACTTATCTAAATATCGATAGTATATGTTTACTAATTCTGATAAATAATAATTATCTAAAGATGTCCTTGTTTAAATATAATATTGCAGGCAATGTTGACCCCACAGGTGTTTTACATGCCCATCAGTCATGTTTTCGAGCATTTGATTTTTTTGGTGTTCATTTGCCTTTGTTATTAAACACGTTGTTATTTAATCAGATTTTTGTTTATATTCCTTCACTAAACAATTTAAATAAGAGTTTAAAATTAAGTGGTTTCGTAACTTCATTAGACGCCAAAGGTAGAGATTTTGCCATAGGGTAGGAAAATATACGCAAACGTTTTTAGCTTACAGCACTAACTGCTGTTTCATAGCCATAGGTTAATACGTGTAGATAAGGCTTATGTTTTTTTTACCATAGGTACTATTTAAGTAAGAATGGAATAAAATTATATTAGATAGATAAAATTTATTAATAAGCAACGTGCAGTTTAACGATAATTATAAAATAAATATAAGATGCAATCTATATAGATCCAAAAGTGTATAAAATGTGTTTGCTTTGTTGACGATGTTTTAAATGTAATTGCTGGTAGACTAACAAAGAGCTTTTGTGTTTGTCCCCAAAATATTTGCGAGTATTAGAAATGTTCATAGTCTATCGCTCCCGAAAGGCTTGAGGCGGTAAAGGATTGTTGCTAATAGCAGCAGCGTAAATACTCAGCCAAGCGTCCTACGAGCTTCCGCAACAAGTGGTACGAGCGATGAGCGGCAGTGAGTTGAAGCGTACACCAATGTTTTAAATAATACGGGTACATATTCAATATTTGTATTACATATTTATTGATGCCACAAATATCTTTCTATTTTATACTTAATGTCTATACATTATACTATTATAATGAAGATATGAAATATCATACCTGTATTATGATTCGTTGATGCGTATGTATTAAAAAATAAGTACCTAACTATTTGAAAATAAAAGTGAAACTAATTTTTTAATTTAGGTACCTACTTACAGATGTACCTACTCGTATATATATTATTCGCTGTATGTTGCATAATTTTGTATTTTAAATTATGTACCTCTTTGTCATTAGGTTAATATATAATTAACAATATATGACGATAGGTGAAGAATTCATATCTCCCATAATATACACATGATATAATGCTTTTATAACTTAGACCAAAGCCGAATATTGTCAATGTATGCGTAGGTGCCTCCAAGGGATTCGTTTTAAATAGTCTCGGAACGCTTTGTTTGCGCCACAGGCTTTGTTTGCGGGCCATCAGTATTGCTCTCGTGCTCGCTTCGGTGGCTTCGATCAATGTCTAGTTCAGGAAATGCGATTTTAACAGCGAAAACATCAGAATTACAAGTCATCGCGATCTACTCTATTGCCTCCGAGCAAAAGGGGTTTGTTGTCAAACTCTTAACCGTTTCATGTATTATTTTCTATGCGACAATCGAACAATAGTAACTTTTTAGATTTTTTGTTAGTTACATATTATATTTTATAAGTGAGATGCATCTGTAACTTGGAATTTTCCGACTACAGATCTAGGCTTATATTATATTATGTGATTGATCGTAGTGTTTATTTATAAGAAAATTTAAATACTTAGCATTTAGTTTCAATGAGAATGTTTAACTATGAATATAAATTGTAAGAACATTTTGCAGAATCTTAAACTGACTGAACAGCGGCTATGTGGTAGGTCTATCGTCATGCCGATCATACCGAAGATTCAAAATCTAAACTGCGTTAAGAAATTCTCCTGAAATTACTAGTGTACTAGATTTTTTAATTATAAGTCTAATGACCAGAGAGCGGCGATAGCCTAGTTGGAAATGAAACGGACTGCCATGCCGAGACGATGTCGGCACGTTACAAAACCCTAGGCCATGAACCTCTGAGTTTTCTAAAACTTATGTGTGTGTTCTTCGTGAATTAGAATTTCGAGTGAGAAATTCTTGAAGAAGAAATTCTTGAAGAATTTCTCAGGTATGTGAAGTCTGCCAGTGCGCACTAGGCCAGTATGGTGGACTGAGGTCTAATCGCTCTCAAGAGTAAAGGAGGCCCGTGCCCAGCAATGGGACAGTATATAATACAGATCTGATTTTATTATTATATTAATGACTTAGTAGGCCAGCAAAGTACTTTTATTATAAGATGCACAGGTATTCATTTTTTCAGGTTTGAATCGAATTTCTATCTTGTCTAGAGATAATTATTATAAATTGGCAAGGTAATATAACTAAGAAATAAAAAAAAAAACATTTTTCACGTTCCTTTATCCACAATTTTATAAAACTATAATTGATTTTAATTTACTTATCTCAAGGCTATAACCAAATTTGCAATACAATACTTAAATAGTTTACTTATAAAAAAGCTTTCTTAATTTAATTAATATACGAATGAATCGAAGTTTCTTGCCTATTCCGTGTATTTTATTAAGAACATCCAATATTCATTAAATAATTTTCTTTTTATATTTTGAATATAGTATTATGACATATATCCACTTACAACAAAGTTGTAAAAAAACTGCGAGTAAAAGGGCTTTAACTCATTATGTGGTGGACGAAGGGTTCGCGGCAGGTATGTCCGTATGGCGCGATCAGCCCTTCATAATTTAGAAAAAGAGCCATTTATTAAACTAGGGCCCTTAATAATTATTGGGACTCCATTCGGGCATATTCGCTATCGCTACCTGCCGGCAATTTGCCATTCGGCCCTTTGTCTGTTGGTGTGGCGCCCTAAAGGGTTCTAATTTTAAATACGCCGTGTAACTATTCCGGCTTTTATTCGTAAATTTCTTTTACGCGGTGGTTAGTTCGCTGGACGCAATATGGCGCGGTTTTTTTTGCGCACTCAAAGGGTAACCAATTAGTTGGCTACAACACGGCTTTGTTAACTTTCTGCGGTTAATCAATTATCACATTTGCTGGCATTATTGTATTTTATGGTACTACAAGATGGTAGCTCAGTATTAATGCCAGTTTTATAGTACAAATGGAGATTCTAAATGTTTAGATTTGACGGTCGCGGGTGAGAAGTCATCAGTGAAATTATGGAAGCAGATCCGTTTGCCACGCCGAGTATTTTTTGTGATCCGCGAATATTTAATTCAGTTATGGGTGTTGAAGAAGCGAAAGTGCCTCATAGTTCCTCACACCACGACACAAGTCTATCCTAAAATGATGTTATAAGAAGCGAGAATATTGGTAAGATTATTATAATTTTAATTTATGAGCTTAATATTTCTACGTTTCTAAGAGAAATTTAAATCTTTATGGTTATATGCTTTAGGTTACTTCAGTTCCTTGGTTTATAATTTCATCTTCCATTTTGCTTTAAATTTTAAATATGAAATATTGAGTGCGTCTGTACAATTTACTCCTAATTTTCTTAACTAACAAAAGTCAAAATGATGTAATCTACTTATCATTACAATTTTTCCACAGGACCATTTAACCAATAAAATTATAATCATAATAATGTATCTAGTTTAAAATACCCTTTATTCTAATCACTAGTTAGTTTTTAAATAGAAAGAGTTTTTATATATGAAGTATTAATATACCCGTATAAATACAAAATAACGGTAGTTGTTTCAATAGTTACCAAAGAAGCCAATCATAATACATATACTTAATCACGCCTGCAATCCCTTGAGACGCGGGAACTTTCCGTTGTTCCGCGGCGTTATCTCAGTTCGGAACATACTTTTTCTATTATAGTGCACTGCTATACCTACTTATAATCAGCACAACTCTAATGGATAGTTAATTTTTTTTCCACATAAATCAAATAGAGACGAACATAATTTCGTGCAGACTCTATTAGTGCTTCGCTGCAATAAATTATTTTTTCTTATAATCTTATGTGCTCTATTAGTAAATAATAATATTTCTTCCATAGATTCTGACCATGTTCTGATATATTTACTATCAAGTATTATAAGATGGCAGTTGATTTTGTGGACAGCACTCAGTCATCGAGCATCGTATAAAATTACACGGCGTATTATTCAGCTATGGCGTGCAAACATTGGCGCGGCGTCCATCTCGCTAGTTTGTCCACAAATACATATTGAATGAATATAAACAAGCGTGTTTACAGTTGCAGATCGTGTTACTAAGCGTTGTTGTACCTTAATATTGACTCCATACGTATTTGTTGGCAATTGACAACCTATCGATAATCGTACGATTTTCTCTATCGTATTTTAATACAGTCACCATAGCGACGTTGCACTCCCTCATGCTTGCCATGTACACAAAATATCATAAAAAAGGGAAAAAAATGGAAAGAGAACAGAAAACTTAGTAGACATCACCCCGGTTCCTGTCGACTGTAACGTCCGAGTGTTCCCTCCTTTCAAACATAATTTATGGTTTCGGGGAAATAAACATAAAAAATAGAAAAGGAAAAACGACAGCACGCACGATAAAAAAGCTCGTCGTAAAAGTGTGAGCGGAACAGGGGGCGCCGAGTGGTTGCCGCGCCGCCCAGTCGCCCAGGCGAGCGGCCGCGCGGGCGGCAACCCTTCCGCTGCCCGCCTCCGCCCGCCCCCCACACTACCCACCGAAAGGGTTAGGGCAACTAACCCTCTTACTATACACTACATTTTTCGATGTCGCACTTTAACGTTCAATCTCATTCAAAGTTTCTATGTACGTACTGCACATATTTCCATATTTTTACTCTTGTGTTTTACGCTGGTTGCAGACCAAGAATTGCAACTAAGTTAGTTCAGCTTATCTCGTATAACTGAGAATTACACATGGTATATGCGGACTGCAGACAATTATGAAAAAATATTATCTCAGAGCTATGCGAGCCTAGCTAAACTCACTTAGCCGAGTTTGCGGCTTAGCACCCGTATTCGTTTTGGCTATTAACTAAAGTAATATTTACGTAAATCATGTCACGGGTAAAAAGACAATTACAAATTTTAAGATTAATTTGTGAGATATTGTTGTTAAGTTTATTAATTTAATATTTTTGTCTATTTCACGACAAATAAATGTACACTTCCACAATTTCAGAAGTAAAATCATCTACCTATCTATTTTTATTTCTTTACTGTATTATATGTATGTATACGCACGTTATATTGACGGATAATGAGTATAGTAATAGGGCTACATAATGGGACATAGTATTCCCGAGAGAGTCATTGATGTCGTGGAGATATTTGGTTATCGACGTCCACGGAGGTTGTATGTAACGAGCGTTTGATGTAAATGCGTGGTGCAGTGGACGGCGGACCCTTGCGGCCGTGCCACCCTGTGACCCCCCTTCCAGCCCTGCAGCCGGGCCCGTGCCCTCTACACACTAACAATCACACATAAATACGACGCGGACGCACAGTTCAACTTGCGTTTTTATTTTACGCAAAAAAATATTAATGTTTTATTGCTATGAAGTTTTTATTTTTGTTGTGACGTTTTTCATGTAATTATGATGACAAATAAATTTCAATGGGGTATCTACATAAAAACAAATTTTAATTTATATATTTTTTTGTTTATTATTGACGTAATAAAAACGGGAAGTAGCTTGCTTTAATTTTAATAACTAGACGATATTCATAGTTTAAGTAATATTTAATATCTTGAATTCTTCATCGACATCGGTGTTTCGACACTGGCTATGTTTTCATAGTAAGATCTTTACTTTGTTTTCGCGTCCAACGTGCCGAAAGACTGATACGTTATAAGTATATTTTATTTACCGATGATATTTATATCATATTCGACGAAATATGTAATACTTCCAGAAATCCTTCGTTTATACTATTATATAAAGCTGAAGAGTTTGTTTGTTTATTTGAACCCGATAATATCAGGAACTACTGGTTTAAAAAAAAGGCCTTGGATAACCCATTTAACGAAGAAGATATATGAGCGAATCATTAATGGAAAATGTTGCAAAAACGGGCAAAAAATATTGCTTTTGAGAGTTTTCGTTGGGTGCACTGCGTTACCTGTTAAAGTTACGCAACAATCATGTGAGACGCAATTATTCCTCTTAAAAAGTTTAAAAAAAATATTATAAATCAAAGTCCCCGCCGCACCTGTCTGAACGCGATAAACTCAAAAACTACCCAACGGATATCGATGAAATTTGGCATGGAGATAGTTTGAGACTTACTATACTTTCTATACCGGGACAATATAGAGCGGGACTTTTATCCCGGAAAACTTACACGGACGGAGCTGCAAGCAAAAGCTAGTAATTAATATTTGTTGCTTTAATGTTCGCAATAATGTACATGTAGAAAATCAAAGAATATCAAATCTAATGGTCGTGCTCAAAGGGAGGTGGCAAAGTGATTACTAAAACAGTAGGCGTTTTTCATGTTAAATATTGCTACTGTATTTTTTTGTCGTCAGGGGGCCGGTATTAATAACGATCGATTTTATGCTGAGGACCCTTTGTTCCCCGGTAACTGTACTTATTTAAATTCCACTTTTTGTACCAAATTTACATTAGATTCCACGCTGACCAAGACACCGGGGAGACATGCCCCTTCTTATATTTACAAAGAAAGGACACTGGGGGTAACAAAAACCGTTGCGCCCTTACCGGACCCTTAATGTCCAACCGTTCGACCGCGATTTCGATCCGAAGGTATAATGTATATTTTTTTTACTCGTACAGTGTCCATTCAAAAATTTGTAAAAAATTCGCAATGCATTTTTTCTACAACGTATTGAAATGTGTACTAAATTTGAAAAAAAAAGTTAAATTACTAGGGGACGGTAAACACATGCGCAAGCGTGTTATATCTTCAGCCGGCGCGCGCGCTTCGTTCAGGGACGCATTATGGCATTTTTAAACTACCGCTAGAATGGGGGAAAGAGCGTTTTTTAAAAATAAAATTCACTTTTTAAGTCAAAACGTATCCCCACAGTGGCGTCCAATTGTTGCGTGTCGGATGAGCACGAGTTCAATTTTATGTGAGGAAGGGATTTTTTATTGCATGGTGTGTGCCACGCTGTGAGAGGACGCGCGCGGAGCTCGTAGATAAAACCACGTCGCTTCGTGGCACATGCCACAGTTCTTCACGCACAAACCCTTTTGTCATCTATGATACTCACATTGTTAAATGTCTTACATTTGGAGTGTTTACAAATTATACAGAAATAAGTGACCTTTTTATTCTGTTTTTGGAAAGTGTATTTTCATTGTAGAAAGTAACTACCTATTAATATAATAGTTTTTAAAATTGCAAACATGTAAAATAGACGCTGCTCTATTATTCAATCATCATTTTATCTTTCATTCTATACTTAGAAAAATATTGTTATAACTTATAATATATGTAGGTACAATTTTTTTTATTAGAACAAACTTTAATCTTGGCGTAAACAAAAAGGATTATAAATGAATATGCTAACTTTAAATAACTGGCATTATCTAACTAAAATGCTGTGCTAGAGGTAGGTAATTGCTGACACTTATAATCTATTTGCTCCAGCATAATCAGCAATCAAGAGCTAAAATATCTTGACACATGTTGCGACTTATCCACCCATAATTTACTAAGGTCAACGCAAAGCATATAAGGCAAGCTAATTGTTCTTGATAATAATAAAAATTGGAAATAGTTTTCTTTTCATTATTCTTTCTTTTTGTTTATGTTCTTATGAGAAGTTACTTTTAATTAAATTAACGTAAATAATAGTTATATCGATGTATCCCTCGTTTCTGAGCTACCTTCGTTTTAGCATTAAGACGAATAAAAGCGTGCAATGCTATATTATTGATGAGGTTTGCATACAGCTTAGTGATTAGACTTAATTTAATGTTCTTAAATACGGAACACAAGTACCTGGTTGATGGTGGATATCTACGAAAGGTAATAACAATTATTGTCTTAGATAAACGAAATTAACAGATCCTAAATGGTTAACCACTTGAGAAGAGTATAGATATACGTTTACATTTTTTGGTAGCGGCTAATGGTTATGTTTAAAGTAAGGTAAGGTGACAACAGTCTGCTTTGTTTATAACCTCGCCAAAATTTGTAACGGCCAAGGACCTTTGTGACTTGATTTTTCTATTCAATTGAGGAATGGCCATAATCCATCATGTTTTAACGGTAACATTGTTTCACACATAGATTGTTATATACGAATAGGTAAATAAACTCCACACTAGCAAATCCGTCGGCAAAGGGCGACAGTGAAAGAGGTGAACAAGTCACAACTACTTTTTACTCCCTTTGTGGGGAGGGCCGACCCTCCCGACACACACACCCGCGCGAAGGGTCTCCAGAGATGAAAGTTTTGTGGGGTTAACACGGAACTAACACATACGCACGTGTGAGACAACAAATGGCGTACTGGCCTAACTCTAAGTTTAATTGTGTCTTTTCAATCGATAATTTCGTTGGACCTCGAACACATCTTTTATTTTTACCGTCATGTTGAATTTTTGGTTTTTATGTTATGGTTTTGGCAGATAAAGTTGTGGGAGTAGTAAAATTTATTTAATAATTAATTTAAGTTGAAATATATTATTTATATGCAATGTTTATACTAATTTGGGTTAGATATAATTTTGTATTATGAATTAAGTATTATTATTAATTAATCATTAAATAGCTATATGTCAGTGCATAGATTTAATTATGTATTCCACGTAGTTGCCCACTACTTTTTATATGAGAGGAATAAATAAAATCAACGATACGACTGTGGTATTAGTTAATTGCACAGTTAGTTATAATTATGTGTCTTAATTATAAACTTCATAGTCCCTAAAGCATTGACTTTTTATTTAAATGTCTGAGTAAGTTTGGATCAACAGATGTGAGGAACTGTAGATATATGGCTCTAGCTTAATTAGTCAAGGCAATATAGTATTTATAAATGCATGTATATATAGTATTTATCCTTATCAACATAACGATATAACTTATACTTGTACAAACTACAATCGACGCAATTGGGATTCCTGTCAGATCGATCACTCATATTTTACTATAGTGTTCATTTATGTTTGTGATAAACACGTCGTCTATCAAATTTTTAGTCATATATTTTGATCATTCTTCCTAGAATGTGTAAAGTGTATTCTATATCCTATATTATAGTCGTTATCCGTGATCTTTATATAGTTTATGTATTATTCGAAAATATAATTAAAATCCGTATCACCATATATCATGCCATAGCATAATATAACGCAAATAATATATAAAAACTACAATTAACATGATAAAAAGTCGCCGACGATCGCGGAGATAAAGCTGGCTAGACAGAGTTTTCGAGAATGGTATGTAAGATATAAGGGGTATGTACAGACGTCCCCATGCGTCCGGCACCCTATCCCTTCGCAAAAATCGGACAATTGCATATGGGTATCTACGATGCTTTGCATAATCGATACCAGCATTCGTTCTTGTTAGTCGATATATGATATATGGATAAATAACAGAAGCAGTTTGTTTTAATTAAAATAAAAACATATTGCGAAGCCGGCTCCTACCGAAGTCTAGTTTTCAAAAATCCTGATAAAACTTTACCAAACTATCTTATATTTTGCGGGTTTATGCGTCTGCGATCAATCAGAGTCGAAATTATCATTATTTTTATAAGCTATATATATATATATATATATATATATATATTTATATATATATATATATATATATATATATATATTATACAATATTGCGAGCCAGTTTTCGAAAATTCGTTTTTATTTTTTTTAGTTCTTAGATTATTTAGTATGTTGCAATTGAATAAAAAATATTTTTAAATTATTGTTAAAATTCCTTCACGAAACAATTTTAACAAGATTTTAAAATTAGGAGCTATCAGTGGTTTCGTTATCTAATAATAAAATACGTAAGGCCAAAAGATAGTTTTACATTAATATCAACTGACCTTGTTTGAACAAATTCACAGAAATCCCCTTAAAAGGACCCTTTTCAGATATACCGACATAATTTGTTTTTATATCTGTGATGATTATCTTTTACAGTATTGTCACGCGTTTTCTCATCTCTATCCTGATTTTTAACAATAGGTTATTAACATCGAATCACTGTATTTTGATCATCACCTCATTATCATAAAATGTTAATGCTACTGTTTTACGATGCATTTATTTCAACTGACGCGCTTTTCATCATTCCTTACTTGTATTTATCAATTTAAACGTCACTAAATTTTTTGGGACGTTTAAGCTCAGTTCAACGTGACATTTTGTATTCTCCAAAAATACGGAAATCATCGGGCGGAATATTTAGTTTTGTCATCGATTACGCAAACTGTTTCAAGGGTGCGCTGTGCTAAACCATTGAAAAAAAATACGAGAGCTTACATAAAAACTGATGCAGCTGTCGGGTGGCACACACATGCGAAATGTAGCGAATACCCTCAGAGTTGAAACGACGTATGTGTTAGGGGATTTTGGATGTGTTAGTCCGTTGTGGTCGATGGACGCATTCCGAGGTTCATATAAGACGACCCTCCGCACATAGCGTATCGCGGTGGGAAGGGTTCCGAGCAGAATCCGCGCGCCGGGAAGGGTTCGCACGAATGCCCGCCGACGCGCAATCGCACGCGAACTTGCAAAAAACCCGAACAATGCACACAAAATAGCTGTTTTTGTTGTTAATACAGTAGATTGTTCGTAAATTTTCCTTAAAAAAAATGTAATATCATCAACTCGTTCACGCCCGGCCTTTCAAAAGGAATTTTTTGAAGAGGGAACGAAAAATTGTTAAAAACTGGTAAAAAGTGGGTCAGAAAGGGGTGCTTTTGAAACTAGTAATCACTGGTTCGCGTCCATCGATTGCCGTTATTGTTGAAAAAAAAAATCCTTTTTGTGGAATCGACAGTTGTGTATTAGGATCTTTTATTATTACGGTGAAATAATAAGCAAACCATTTGGATTATAGATGAAAAATAATTAAAGGGTCTGATTGAGCCGTAATTATTTCCCCAACAAAGTTCTTTTCAAATGTTTGCTGATATTAATCCCAACAAAGACGAGGACACGTTAAGATTGTGTCACAGTAAAATTTAACTGAAATCATTCATATATCAAGTTGAGTTTCTTAGGTGTTAAAGATGTTTTTGAAGTAGTTACAATTATGTAGAACTGTCTCTGTTTAGGCAAAGTGGTTCTGGGTGGTGAGGTTTTTTTGTTACCTAGCGTATTAACACATGGGAAAATATTTATCATTGATCTTTTCTAAAACCAAAAAAAAAATGAAATCTCAATCATTTATAAATTAGCGCTGCGGACAGATATACTGTTCATCCCTTTATCAGTTTACAATCGGTTGCAATAAAAGGGTACGAATTAATTGTTAGTAGGAAGGCAGGCAGCTTTTTTATATTTTTTTATACGTACCTATGTTGTCACTGAACGATTTATGAATTATATCCCGTTTTATGTTAAGAATTATAGACACATCGTATTAGGATAAATGGTCCTTGAAACCGCTAATAGAGGGTCCGCTATGTAGAAACTAATTGGTTATGATTGCGTGCTATAAAATACAACATTTACTACATTTATTAAGTTAATCTATAATCTTAAGAATTTCCACTAAGAATTATATAGGTACACTTAGAGACTAGACACTATATTTCTTTTATTTTTAAGTAGTATGCAAATTGTGGGCCCTTTATGTTTTAATAATTCGTTAAAAATAAAACTCATTATAAGAAATAATCGGTACCACTTGTCTCTGCCTAGCTGCTTTCATTCCGGCCCTCAAACTGTAAAGACATCCATGCAAAATTTATAAACGCGTCGCACACAGAGGTAAGTTGACGTGAATAGTCTTGTTATATCGAACCCTTTTACCTGCCACGTGCAATTACACGATGTTTACACGGATATTATACTATTACAACTCTTCCCCAACCCTTCTATTGTGAGTTTTTTATGCGCCTGCGCCGCACTTGTTCCTCGGACGTGTCGGTAATTGAGCCGCGAATGATGTGTAACATGGACTCAAAACATATGTCTGAATACAAAAACATGCACCGAGAAACAAAGCGAGAAGCAAAGAGGGTTAAGTTTCACTTTTTATTCATCACTTTCTTTAACCCTTTTTTGTCTATCGAGTGCAACTTCGCTGGATACTTGAATACATAAAAATATATTATTATTAATAATTTTAGTAAGAGGTTTTTGTTAGAAGAAAAAATATTGGATAGCCGCGACAGTTGAGGCTAAACAACTATTCGTGGCCACCATTTTTTTTAACAACACCTGTTGGGTGTGCAGCATTATTGAATTAGATAATACATTTCGGGTTCTATAATGGCAATGGTTTGTATGTCACCACAAATTATTAAATAAAGTTTAATGTTATTGTACCAATGTAAATGAAATTCCTAAAAATCAAAAAAGTCAGGAATACTGAGTGGTTTAGGAAATTTAATGTTGAAGTCAGGTAATTGACTTTATTTTTGTAGGTATAGAAATAAAGTTGTACAAGCATAATGTATCATAACAGCAGCTCGACTGCTAGGTCAGATTGGAGCATTGAGACATTCTGATCTCTGTCTAGTGCGCTTCACTTCGAGACAATGGGTGATATTTATGATATTTATAATATGGAGATATTTCGGCATTATAAATTAATTATTAATTGATATTTTAAGGCAAATTCCTTTTTTTGATATATTTATTTACACCATTTTAAATGTTCAATGCTCTGTATCATTATAAAATTATATTTCTGCTGCACTGTATATCAGTATCTCTATATCTCTGCTCGGTCCCGGTTGAAAAAGTTTATCGGGGATAAAAGTTGCGGTATATGTTTTCCCGGGATAAATCTAGCCTATATTCTTCATAGAGTCTCAAACTATATACCAAATTTCATCAAAATCGGTTCAGCGGTTTAAACATAAAATCGTAATAGACAGTCAGAGTTACATTCGCATTTATAATATGAATAAGTTGTAAAAATGGTTATCATAAAATCAATTACGAATAAGGCCTAAACGGCATTAATAAGTAAAAGTTTTATTAGGTTGGTTATTTTAGAAACATACCAAGTAGTAGCTACTTACTTAGACGTAGTGTAACAAGCTATTGGATTGCCGGAATTCATACCAATTTTTTTTAATAGTCTGTTACAAAATAAATATCATTGTAAAAAACTTATACACTTAAATAGTTTCTATTATTAACGACTTCATAATGAAATATTATGGTATTGCTTTCTAGATTATAGGGGAATTTTCTATACAGAAAAAACAACTTATATGAAGTCCCTAAACACTTAAAAATGCATTGTTTTTAAAATATATAAAAAAATTGTTTAGCATAAATTTTGAAGGCAGATGTAAAGACACATTGCCACGGGAAGGTTATCGATTACCGTATGATCCAATTAATCGATATCGAAACAATCGGTCGTTTTGGGCCTTTAACGGCGCTCAAATAGCTCTATCAGTTTCCCGTCGAATTAGGGTTATACGATATCCAAGTTTTTTCTGAAGACACACGTCTACCCCTTTTTAATCGGATTTTGTAGGCGCGTGTTCGATGTTTTTTATTCATTTCAATAAAAACTTAAATCCACCTTATTGCAGCCGTTAGGGGTCACGTTTTTTGTTTCTGCCGAGGCGCGTAAGGTGAATGTTTTAATTAGTCGGTAACCACAAGCCAGGCGTGTAAGCAACAACTGTTAAAATTCATTTATAACTTTGTTAGCGTCATTTAGCCGGCATATGGAGAATTTTTTGTCCATCATATTGTAATATTTATAAAACTGACCTTGCCTGTGCAATTTATTTGTAACGATTTATTTTAGCAATATTTCTACTGGTAAAAGCGACGTTAACCTACAAAAAGTGACGCCCCATTAGATTATTTTCCTGGCGACTTTAAATGACTAAGTTTATATGGTACAGCATCCTTTAAAATAGTCAAAGCGGCGGCATATACCCAAATATACTGCTGTTTAAATATGTACTTAGTTGTTACCCGATCTCAGGTTAGTCGCTAGGTTAGTCGCAAAAGTCCTTCCCTGATACATTCTACCATATTTTAAGCACTAAACACATGGTAAATCAATTACTTAGTAAGGTAAGCCCAAAGGGTGGAGATAGTGTTGAGTATTGAAAGGTTTACTGGGGTATTAAAATAACTGGACATAGCTATGTTTGACCGACCATGGCAAAAAAAGACTTTTTGGTGAAGATTTTAGCAAGAGGTCCTGTGAGAATGATCTTTTTGAAGGTATTTGTCGCACAAGTGGATAGATGATATAGGCAGCCGGATCACGAAGTCAAGTAGCACAACGCTAGAATTCTCTAAAGTCTTTACATATTTCATGAGTCTAATTACGAATAGGTATTAATTCAACATTACCATAGAAGAGAATGCTATACATACATTGCTCTTTGCATAATGGATCGTAAGAAACAAAAAGCTGTGGAATGTCATTAATATTCAAAACATAACTAGGAGGGATTATAAAATAATAGCAGTAATTTGGCACGGGCTGTCGCCGCGCGCCGGCCACCCCGCGTCCTTCGGTTGCTGGCTCTCGCTGGAATTTCTTCATAAGATATGCATGGAAATATGTCTACTTTATTACATTTTTTCAAGGAGCTAACTTAGATTATAATGTGCTATGTTTGACCCATGACCCTCTAGATGGAAAATGTTATTACGGAGACACGGAAGTTGTGTAAATCTGCTTATTTTTAATCGTTGGTAGACGTTTGGAATTTAAATTAAATTATTTTTAATAAGTTACATAAAAATATGTAATTCAAGGAAGTCATTTTTTCAATCTATCCCTTAGATACATTATTTTCACGGAGTAACTCTATCATTAACTACAATTATGAAGACTTTTTTCGTTGAAAGGATGTCAACTACTGCAATTAGGCCCTTAGTAATTACAGCTTGTTAGTTATTCCTCTTCTTAGCTATTAAATTGAGCCACCTTAACATCAATTATCTTTTATGTTCTCTATTTGATGTTTTTTATTTAATTATGATCGCGTGGTCTAATTTCTTCCTACGTTTGTTTTTATCAGTCACTAAGTAAGAGTATAAAATATGGATGTTGTTTGGTTATTATCATCGTTGTTTTATGGAGTTATCGCTACAGGGAGCTGAGTTAGCTTTTGAAACATGGACGACATTGTGTATGCAAAAAATGTTATTTTTCTCGACTGCTATAATTTTTAAAGACAAACAATGTATACAAAGCGTATCGTAACGGTGACGCAAATTATGAACGCCACAAGCTTCTGCGAATTTGAATATTGGCACAAACTGTTTTTGTGTCGTTTGCAAAATTTACAATAGAAAACATTTAAAAAGGGGCAAAACGTATTTTATTAGTATTGCTTGTACTTCCTTAAAATGACAAACTTTTTTGTATTTTACAAATTATTAGTCATAAAACACAAAGCAACATTTTTTGTTAGTCCAATTTTCAACGATTTATAAAAAAACGTGTGCCATTTATAATATTGTCTCTGAATTCTGGACTGGTTTTCAAAAGATAGACTTATGATAAATAAACAATTTGTATCAACCTAATGTTTTTAAATTACCTTGTACATGTGTGCTTTTTTAATTTTTGAATTTATTATATACAGTTACTATGTTAGTTAATGCAATCATATAGAAGTTAAGTAACTACATAAACTAGGGAGGAATTGAGAAAATTTTACATCCTTTTTTTTTTCTTACCGAATCTATAAGTAAGCGCAATATCTTCTCAAATAACATATAAAGAAATGCACTTAATATTCCTATTTCTATAATAATATCGTAAATGGTGCTATGCGACGCCCAGACGACGCAACATCTCGCCGAACACAGTCCGAGCATGAGAAATAACGCTTTAATACATGCCGATATTTCTATTTATTTTAGCTTTATATTACGATCTGATCTATCCAAATCTCCCGATAAAATGTTAATCATTGATTCATGTTACGCTTGTGTAAACGGTAATATTTGTTTGGCACGTAATGATGAAACGAATCTTGAGTCTATCTATTCGAAGTGTATTATTGTTCACAGATTTTTAGGCTAAGTTCGATCTTCGAGAGACGCTCACACTAGGAAATTAATGTTCGCAAACAATTCGCTGTTACGACATGAGTGCTGTGAACGTGATGTTACAAACATCTGCCTGAATCGACGTCCCACAGGTACTTGTGCCAGTTGTACATCGATGAAAGAGCTTTCTAAAGCTTTAATAATTATGTGTTTAGACCTTACACTTTACCAAGTCCGAACTTCTTTTAGTAATTCCTTTTCAACACTACAATACATGTATTTTGAATCCGTTCCGTGTCAAAATTGCCAGCTAGACCTGTTAAAATGTTATTTGTTACAACTTTATAATAAGCGTGGGATTGTTGAATTTAAGTACATGTATCTAAATAGTATAATGATTGCTATGTATGTATCGGCTAATACGCCACTGCTTTTAAAATAAAGTTGTAAAGGTTGTTATAACTGTAAGAATATGTATGGCCGTAGGCATTCGGTGGCGGGATAGGCTGATCAATCATGGAGCCTACCCCTTCTATCTCGATATCCCGCCCAGTGTCGGCTGGCGGCGCGAAAACAAACGGTTGCTAAGCAACCGGGGCGTACGGTAGCCGGGGGGCAGGCGGGGGGGCGCCTACACGAGCCCGGCCCGGCTACCGCATCTCTGAACCCCACACATGACACACTACCTTATCGAGCTCTTTAAATGCATACAACCCCGATGGTCTATCGTCTGCGTGCCAACTGCCGACTCATGACTTCGAAACCTACACTAAGCATAAATATATTTTGTGAATTATGTTACAAAATAATAGATAGACGTATTATAATGTAGTTCAACGTGTCCTAGCCTTTATTCAGTATATCCCTGTCTCTAAAAATTGTAAGGCTTCATTTAAGTCACTATGCAGTTTTATATAATATATTATTTTTTATCAATTTTACTTATGGTTTTTTCCGGAATGTAAATTCTTAAATAATGACATCATTTCGTTTGTATTAGGTACTTTTATTTTAAATATTTTTGAATTTGACCCAAGGTTAAAAGTGTTATGATAATATTACAAAATTACATACTTATGTTTTTAAGACAATCATATTTAACACAATAATAAGTCAACTTCTTTTTTAAATAAAACTAGCTGTACCCATTTGCAACTTAGCTAAACTACCTAAATTACTCCATTGAAATGGGAAGTCAACTGTCAAACTGCCAATTTAGATGGATATTCTTATATATACCTAGGCATAACATGTATGTTCTGTCTTACATAATAATATCATGCTATACTCATGCGTTATACAATTAACATGTTTTTTTAAATATTACATCACTTTTGATTTTACCTTGCGTATTGTTGTGCATGTAAGAAATTCCTACTTTCTCACATATATATGTTGTGTAATAGAGAAATAATTAATTTGTACATAATTTCTGTGTTACATAAATAAATATAGTTCATTACCAACCAGTAAGAAAAATAAGGGTATACTTTATACTATTGTTATTGATATCTACGTGTACAAATACATTGAGAAAATTCAGCGCACGTAATACAACATTGTCACGGAATTTTTTTTTTTTAGGATTTTTCAATAGAACTTAACAGTCATAGAATAAAATAGAGAATTTCGAAATATATACTTATGGCTATAGAGTATAGACATATTTCAATGAAACTATACAGCATGTTCTCAAAAATTACACGTATCAGAATCATAACTAGTTTTGTTATTAATCTGAAGACAACGTACAAAATATGTAACTGACATTACAAGTATTTATACTATTATAATTGCTATTTCGAATAAATGCATAATATTGAAGTTTTGTATTTTGAAATACAGACTCAGGATTATTTCATGTGGGTCATATTATTATTAGTAACTCGGTAATCACAATTCCTTATAACTCTCTTATCTATTCATAAATTCGTTAAAATATTAATTTATCTCAAACGTATTTACTAGAAAATTGGTTGATCTGTTAAACGGTATCCCACTAAGATGCAAAGCTAATGGAGAGATGCCAAATATTAACTAAAAGAACATTTAAGTAATTATTAGATAAATAGAGTCGAATCTGTCCTATGATATATAAAACATTTATCATATCGAAAATAAAGTTGTTATACGTTGGTGTAATTGAGAACACGAGAGAAGCGAGGTCCTGGCACGGAGGCGCGGTGATCCATCATCCCTCCGCTGACCGCTGCGGCGGCACCCCCACCACCCCCTTACTTTTCACTTTCTCTACATATTTTAAGGAGAATAAAACTTTCCCTTTGCTCTGGTTGTTTTCGTTAACTCGAACGTTGGTAAGTCGAATACCTACGGTGTTTTTATTGTGGAAATATGTATGAGTATTTTTGTTCTATTATTTTTATGAGATTGTTTTATAAATAACTTGTGATATGTTTATGCTTTCCTTTAGGCAATTTTGATATTATAATTTTAGGTACAAATAATATATTATTATAGTGAATTTAAATGCTTTACTTTTTAAATTAATACATCTGAAAGAAAGCTTTTAACTCATTTAATAATAATCTGAATGTCTTCTAATCGTATGAATAACAGTTTTGTTGTGTTTATCACGCGCAGTTATAATACCAAGTTACAGAGGTTTGCTTTGCCTTTCCGAAATTACGATGGAGCTAATTTTATTACGCATTATATAAGGAAAATACAGTACTACCACGAATCATAGCTGTCTCGTTATCGCTCAAGACGGCTTCCAATGGACATCATCTAATGTAAAGATTTTATCTTTTCAAGATTGTAATTCTACTGGGAGATGACATCTGGGAATTCGAACTTAGTTTTCTTAGATTCTATATAAACTTAAATTCAATATTTATATATCACTAGCTTTTGCTCGCGGCTTCGCCCGCGTGAAGGTGTTTTCCAGGATAAAATTCCACTGTTTGATAAAAGTCTTGCTACATATTTTCCCGGTACTTATAGGTTCAAACTAATTTTATCCCCAATCTATAATTTCAGTTCAATCAGTCGAAAATCTAAGAACATTTATACAAACTTTCATCCCCTATTTTATCCCCTTAAGGGTAGAATTTATCAAAATCCTTTCTTAGGGGATGCCTACGTCATAGTAGCTTTATGCATGTAAAGTCTTAGCCCGATCCGTCCAATGGTTTGGGCTGTTCCTTGATATATCACTGTCAGTCACCTTTGAGTTATATATTATATTAACAACTGAAGTTAGCTAAAATTGAGTTTCTCGAAGCCGACCACTATTTATGTACTATGTATTTTGAGACTATGCAATTTTGTCGCGTTCGCGATTCACTTTCACTTTTGTTGAGTTTCAGAACGCGATATTAGATCCTCCAACGCGCACGCGAATTTGAACTTTATGCAGCGGTAATAAATTACAAATTGACTCTCCATTTTATTTAGAAAACGTTTGTATGGGAAATAGAAAAATGCTGTTTTGAGGATTTTCCCGGCAATTATTCGAATTTTTCTCACCTTTTAAATCTTCCCTAGACCTCCACGAATAATTCAAGACCAAGATAAGATAAATCCGTTCAGCCGTTCTCGAGTTTTAGCGAGACTAACGAACAGCAATTCATTTTTATATATATAGATTGAAGTATATAAGACATATTTAAAGAGATTTATTTTTTTTATATTCTATTTTTTGCTTTTATACGAATAGTGATTTTCAATGCACATGATGATTATTAAAAAAATAGTATGAGATTATTGCGCCGTAATTTTAAGATGCTAACAGTTTGTGTAGTGGCGCAGCATCATAGTGTCTATAATAAATGAACGGGCGCGGGGGACGCTGACCAATGGCAGTCCCACCCTCAATCAATATGATGGACTCGGCCGCGAGGGGACGATCGGTCACTGATTTTTTCCCTCGCTGACAGGGCTCGGGAGGACGAGTTTTTGCGCCCTTCGTGCAGTCCGCACGAGAAGGGAGCTAGCAATTAATAATTATACTGTTTGCTTGACTAGCAGCGCGGTGCGGGTGGCTCGTTCAATGTTCTAAGTTTCGCTGAATATCGGCCACTCCTTTTCTTAGTATACTTAATGAAATACATTTATTTTATGTGGTTCAGTTCATTATACAGTATATATATTGGATTCTTATAATTATTAAAGATATTTTTCTAATTTAGTTTATACGTAGTATTTGAAGTTTCTTATGATCCATTTTATGTATTGCTAAGAAAACTTGTCTGCTTTCCATAATTTCAATTTCTTATTCATGGAAAGTAATTAAAAAGCAATTAGACTAGATTACTTAAAATTCATGCTTCGCGATAAAGTGAGGCTCGGAAAATTCTTTTGAAAACATTTCGCAGTTTCAAACATCGAAATCTTAATCTAAGTTTAAAATTTCTTCGAGAATCGGCAAATTTTGCACTAAGTCATTAAAGTATAAAACTTCGGTCATTTCACTGGCGTTGCTTAAAAGCCTTTTTAGGCGGAGGAAAGTAATCTTTCATTAGGAGGGGGAGGAGCTAAAACGGAAGTTCTCTTTGAAAGGAAAATTACACGTCGGATGTGTCCGTGTGCTTTCAGGGAAGATGGATTTTAATTACGTCAAACAAAGTTCAGTCACACAAAATCTACTTTAACGGCGCTTGCTCTTTACTTAATGTCATGGGCAGAAGCAAGCGTTTAATAGTCTAATTAGGAAATACCGTTCATTTAGAACTTCAACTATATTTCAGATTTTGGAGAGTTCTTTAGCCTTAGTACTAAAAAGGTAATAAAAATGTACATAAACATAGTTAGGGCGAATGCTTATGCGGACTAGTATTCGAGTTATAGCGGATGATTGGGCTTGAAGGTGCGATAAATCGGCACACCTAGCGGCGCGACACGGCGCAGCGGGGCTATGGAAATGTATTGCGCGGCTACCCATGTTAATCAGTGTTCAGTCGCCATTAATTTGATTAGGGTTAGTGGGCGCGGGTCTATCAATCCGCCACATTACCATGTCGGCTTTATTCAGGGTTGTTTGAGGATTTTCAAGTAATATAGTACATATACGAGTATAGTATGTCGATTTTTGCTTCTTTTGGCTAGTATTTATGGATACGCAGATAATCAATAACATATTGTTAGCTTTTTAATTTTTACTTAAACCTGCTGTCTTTTAAGATTTTAGGTAAATAATGGTATCTACCTAATAATGGTATGGTTCATTACACCTTCTTTTCAACCATAAGAACTTCAATCATGGTCTACAATTGATAAATCACATAAGATCATCCAAAAAGTTTATATCTGTATACATTGCTAAACCAGTCGCTTAGAAAAGTTTTCGACAGCCCTCAACGCTTGTTAATCGTAATTTCGACCAATTCGTGCTCAGCACTTTTAGGTCAATTAGACAGAGTCGCGCCCGCGAACCTCCATCGACTAATCAGCGGCCAGTGGCCAGTGGGCACGCCAAACTTTATGCCGTGTTAATTTGACTAATGCGTCTTGGATTACACCGTGATAAACTGGTCTGTCATGTCCAACAATAAACTAAACCGGTAAACGAATCCATCACTTATTTATGCCTCATTTGTTTTAAAAACGCTCCATCCATTTTGTACATTACGCGACTGTAAATTATAGTCTTTTTATAGCACTATTAGGGGTGATATATGTTTATGTAAAGAAATATCTAAAGTTAATATGTTAATAATAATTATGAAATATATATAGAAGAAATTCGAAATGTATATTGAATGAATACTATACTACTCTTGGTAATAGTATACTATTACGGTACAGTATTAGTGACGAGATGTAGAGCTATTCGTATTTTAATTTATATAATAAACATTCAATTTATATTAAAATTCACAAATAATATGGTTTATAGGATTGTATTAAATTGATATGGCGCGACATTTATTAAAAAAATAATGTATAAAGTATAAACATACACAGCTCTACATATTGCTGTTTTAATTCCTTTAGGTATTATTCAGTATAAAAAATATATAGAAACGTAACGAAACGAAACGTAAACGAATAGTAGGTGTTTACATTTATAATTGTTTAAATTGGTTTATAGTTTCGTTAGAAAAAAACTTCGTACATTTAGCACAGTAAAAAGCAATAAGCACTCACGAATCAATAATATTGATCAATCCTTGTATGGCCTGCAAAAAACTCAAGCTGTGGGATGTAAGCATATTTCTATGTGTCGTGTCCAGCGGCAATTAGACCGTGCTATTTAACCAATTAGAAGTGAAACAATTGCCCTCATAGTGTCGCGAGTCGTGAATACGCCCCTATCACCAACATAACTCGCGCTTTTTCTGTACCGCTTTATGATATTTAAAAGGTTCCTCATTATTACGATTACTTACAAAAAAGAAAACTCATATGTTTAATAATTCGCCGGTCATAGGGGACAATTTATGATTCTCATTGCCTAAGTATTATTGTTGTTTTGGGAGCACCATGACGTGTCGTTGGTATATTACTTATTCAATATAGTTGGCTAGGGTTTTTGGTAACAATTTACGTCAATCAATTTAACATACTTCGAAACTATAACTTGTTGGGAAATTAGTCCCTTACGAAAGAAATTAAAGAAACTCTTATTCCGTGACTATGATAACAATTTATTAGTATTAATAAAGACTTATGAAATACTTGAACCTGTTTGTTAATTAGGTTTTTTAACCAGTTTTGTTCTCGTGATATCAGTAAATTATAAGTAAAAATGTTGAACGTTAATATTTTAGTTAATCGCGTGATTTGCAATAATGCGGTCGTTATAAAAAAGAGTAATTAATACTTTAAATTTTAAAGCATACCTTTATGTATAATTAAATCCATTGAATGAAATCGACTCTTTAGTCTTTTTGAATACCAGATCTTACCTAATGAGTTATAGGAGCTTTATAAAACAGTTTCATCAGTAAGTAACTTGTTAATCCGAAAAATATTGTTAAAGATTTTATAACCATTGGATATTGTAAATATTACATTTCTGCCTATATAAAAATAAAAAAAAACATGCCAAATTTGCAAGTAGAGCATGTATGTAATATGAATTCAAATTAAGGGTGATAATTGATGCAGTTCCTATAAAAGTCTGTATTTGTACCTCTTTTGCATACCTGTAGTATAACATTGAGCACTATACACAGAAACAGATTAGCACCTATCTAGAGTCGATATTAAACTTGCTTAATTTTTGCTAGATCTATACGTGGTGCTAGATATAAAAGAGTATATATAATATGATGATTTAACGATAAATACAATTTACAGGAAAACAATAAGGACGATTGACAAACAAAGAATTAAGGACTGATTGCAATATTTTGATGATTATTTTTATTATTATCAAAATACAAGACTATAATAAAACCTACCCCGGATATATCTTTCCTAATTTAATGATGATTTATATGGAGGGTTTTATTATTAGCGTTAAAACTCTAATATGCTTTATATTACTATGAGAGAAATAAGTGATAATTTGTAAATATGTGTACGTAAAATTGGGGTACTCTCGCGTTCGTAATTGTTATTCATGGGCTAACGTGGGTTATTTTTTTGGTTTCCTTAATTACTTAGGTGTTTGTCTACTGAATTGTTTGTTGACGCGACATCTACAACGCTGAGAGCTATAGGAAATTAAAGAATTGCACAACATAATTTTACTCTCTGCTTATATGATATAGTTCCAGTGTAAACACGACTGCTCCTGTGTTTCGGCTTCACATTGATCATTTAGGAAATCTGAGATTTGAAGGTATGGCAATTGTATCGGTGTTGTATCAATACGAAAGGCTACAAGAAAAAGATTAAAAGAGCGGCAAGGCCGATAAACCTGGCGCACCGTCTCAAAGAATCAGTGAAGTATATGATTTAATTTGATATCCATGACCGATACCTACGGCTGTTTATAAACTTTACACGCGTCGCTTTCGCTTTTAGAAAAGGAAGATTTGGAAACAGGTCTTCATTAAGGATTAGGTTTTATGATAGACTCAATACTATAGTTATCAGTTTTGAAGGTTCTGTCGCTTAGCACTACACTATACTCTAGGTTTCATGTAAACGCAACCTGAATAATATCCTGAACCATGTACCGTTTCATTGACACTCATGCTGATTTAATCTACTTCTAGATATTTATATTACACAACAATTTAATAAAATAGAGAAAAGTAATACATACGAGTTCTGTACCACATTTTATGCCCGAATGTACCAATGTAACGTAGGCGGTTATCTTCAATTGATAGGAGAGGGTGAGTGCACTTAATTCATTTGTGGCTGTGACCATACATGCGGGAACATTTTATGTGATCACCACATTTGAAAAATATCAATTCTTCTATCCATGAGTACAATAATAAATTCAACATGGACGCGTCCATAAATAAAAATACATTCAAAATTAGGCAAGTTTTTATAGCACCATTCCTTAATACGCATACGGAGTTAAAAAACGATATAAAAAGACGAACACTGTTATAAAGTGGCTCCGCCTCACATCGGATTGGTTAATAACCTCGCGCCGCGAAAGGGTTATTATTAGGTCCCCGGCAGAGCGGCGCGCGCGCCATTCCCTTCTCAACTCTACATCGTCTTTTACCTTTTTTATGAACTCTCATTTTTATTTTTACATACACGAGGGGCGTTTTGATTGGGCGAAAGGGTTAGGGTATAAGTAAATCTGTGGCGTCATCTATGTCGGTTAATAAAGGGCGGCGCCTTTTTGAAAGTGAAAGGGTTGGGAGTTTAGATGTGTTTCGAGGGGATTTATTTGGATGGGGTCATGCACATAGACGGGTTAATCATAACAAAAGTGTGCTATGTATATACATACACATAACGCTAAAAGTATATATGCAGTGTATACTGGTTATAACTTAGTGAAGATTTTTTTTGTTAAATAAATGTGTTATTTACTACGATATCGAGGTCGCATACTATTGCATTTCTTTATGTCTTCATTCTAAACAGAAAACTATTAACACCAGGCAAATAAACCGTCGTATAGGCAGATAAATATTTAGATACGTGCATAGCGAATTGCATACGCTTTGTCTAATAAATCCGCAGAAACGTCTGTCCGTGAGTTAAAATTAATCTGCTGACATTTGAAAACTTTTGTTGATTTAGATTTAGTGAGAGCGCGTTAGGTGATGTGACGTGACTGCAACAACTACATTGGGATTACAAACACCACTCGTATATTACGCTCGTTGGTGCAGTTGAAAAGCTTGTCAGCGCGGTTATACAACTATTTGGAACAGACGTCTCCATCTAAACGGATTATGTTTGAGCTATTAATGCAATAACGTTTGCGCTCGAATGTAGCTTTCAGACTAGTTTATAATTGAATGCACCTTGCATTTAATTTAGTTATAAACTATAGTAGACGTGCTACTTAATGTCATAATGTATTGAAATCCTAATACATATCTAAAGTAAAACACTCATTCATTAACGATAAATTAAAAGGGTGCAAGGTTAAAGTAAAAGTAATTATTATATAGTCACTTTAAATTCTTTAGACTATTTACATCGTTATTATGACGATGAGTCAAAATCATTATTGTTTTTATTTCTAGTGACCAAGTAATAGTTGTAATAGCCATAAAAAATATTAGGATTTTTAAACAAACCAATAAATAAGCTTACTGAGATTCTAGCGCCCCAACATTTATTTTATTAATTGTTTCATTCTTCAAAACCATAAAGTTATAAAAAAATCCGTACCTGTTCAATAGCACAATATGGCAAATCTACAAAGAAGCAAATTATCTTTCCGAATCTTAAATATGAGCGTGGAGATATATGTTATGTCACAGAAGGCCCAAACAACCCTAATATTTTAAGAGTTGTCTCTCATCTAAGGCTGACATGTTCTGTAGCGGCTCCCATAAATTATCTATTCGTCGAACATTACTTGACGTGTCCACAAAAGCCTGCGTTAACTTTTGTGCAACCGGATCAAGTCAGCGGAGAACACAAAGAGATATGCAAGGCTTTAGGTAGAACCCTTGCTCACCTGCATTCCCACGCAGTAGAAAGTACGCATGACGAGTAGAAAAACTTGCGCAAATAACATTTCATATTAAACATTAAAGTTTTACCTACGCGAAAGGTCCGAGCTGTCAGCCGGGCGGGCCGCGGGCACTGTACTACAATACAAACATGCATTGCGTGGGAAAGTGGATCCTTTCAATCATTACGTATTAATGCTTTCTATATGTAGTGATTGGCACTTGTGTTGTGGGAATATTTTAATCGCTATGCATACCATTTACAAATCTCTCACTTGTGCAATAGGTACTATTTGTGGATTGGGTGACCCATGTTTATAACATATATCTTTTTTAAATGTTTCAATATAACTGCTTTTTGTTGAGTATTCATTTCTTTTTATTATTAATTTATTTGTAGGTTACATTATAAGTATAAAATGGGTAAAAATAACATACGTATTGAAATGCTAATTTTTCTATTGATAATTTGATTCATGCTTATTAGAGGCCTTTAGGGTTTAATTAAGTATGTATGTAGGTATATTTCACTTACCCTCGTTGATATCCGCTTGGACATAATGTTAACAACTGATTTTCATACAATAATTACTCGTACGGAGGACGTTAAATCTTTCATTGCATTTAGGTGAATGTGGTAATCTGAGCTACAATAATACATAATAATTCGAAGGTACGCAGAATTCAAATAGCATATCGGACAATCTGATCTCGTTGAAGAAAGGGCAAATTCCCACGTGTTTCTACTTAAAAATGGCAACAAAATCAATGCCCCACATCGGATCCGTGTTGGGACAAAAACATCAAACGAAGGTCAGTAGACGAGCCAACCATGCGAAGTGAAACTGGGCTAGTTCTCGAATTGCATCGACCCTTTCACTCTCGATCTGTACCTGAGCTTTTTACTGCGTTCCCGGAATCGCCAGCGAACGAACCGACAATCGGGATAGATGTTCCCAAACTTTTATTGATTCTATAAATACAGAAGGCATGCATCTTTTATAAGTGTAATATGAATTTCTTATTTTAAATATCGGTAAAATTTACACTAGAAAACAAATCATTATTAATTAATTTAGCTAATAAATGAATTGCGCAATGTAATAAAATTAAATATAATATTTAGCCATTATATTAATAAAAAATAGGTAATGAGAAAATATTATATGTCTTATAATTACTTCTTGTATTCTCAGTTTTATATAGCTTTATGGATCTTTGTAATATTTACTTTATTCACAGCATCCGAATGAAATATTCATTTTTTTGTTCTTTGAGAAACACTGACCATTGCACCAATGGGCCGCAATATTTCGCAAATTCTTCTTTTACGAAAGGTCCTTAAAATAAATCAAATGTGTATAGGATAGTCACAAAAAGTCGGGTTAATTACATTTTTTGAGTTGATTCTGTGAAAGGATACAGATAATGTTTCTGCATGCTAGAGACATCTAAAAATTTGTTGTGGTCATGGTAGTTTATGCTTGAGATTTCGTTCTTTTAAAGATTTTTTTATATTTTGGCATTGAAATATATTCTCAATTAATATTACCTAGTAAATTAATTGGTTTTTGATCTTCTTAGTGAATTTTTTAAAGTAATATTACTACGTACTCGCCATATAAAAACATCTACCATTATACTTAGTAATATACTTTTATTCAATTTATTTTATAATCATTGTTGTTACTAAATAATTGTTTTATTTATTGTTCTCAATTCAAATATATGTTTATTCTACAACGGAATTTCATTACGTAACGACAACAATATTTTCGTAGTCACATGCAGGTACCTTAACTTTTTTCATTCCGATCGTATGAAGCGTAATTTCAATTTTCTATTCAAAGCTGTAGCTTTAAAGTATTGTTTGAACTACATGTATTCAAGTACTTATTACTTATATCAACTAGTTAACACGTCGATATCGCACTTTCGATCATTTATAATTTTATAACTTAAGTTTGAAAGGCAAACAATATGAAATGCGTACAAAATATGGTGGAGTCTGAGGCGAGGAAGAGTGGAAATGAAGTATTGTTGCGACACTTGCACTTTTAACGTGTCCTTTGTGAGATCAGATTTCAAAGCTCTGGTTACCAACTAATTCAAATCACATATTATATGTGTGCTTACGTGTGGTTTCTTAGAAGTTTAAAATTGATTCCATTCAAGAAAGAATGGAGTCCGAGTAACATAGCGTATATTGGAATAGATGTAGCAGTGGACCAAAATATAGATTGATGATGACGAACTTAAGTCTCTAGTTAATTTAAGTTCTGCAATAAAGTTGAGCATGTTTGGTAAATATGTATTCATATTCAGTTAGTTATGTTATATCCAACTTCTTAGTTGCTTTTAGCTCAATCTATGTACCCTTTAGATAAACACGAACACACTGCATATTTTTGCCAGAAACCGCACTCAAAAACATTTTCAAGTTACAAGATTTTGAGTGGATAACTAGCCAATTATTTATGTAACTACATGAAATCCCGTAGTTGTTATTGAAGTCAGTGATGCTTCAAAGAGCATATCTTCGTTTGTCGGCACATGTGAAGACGACCGTACAATAGTCTACAAACGGGTGATTTCATACTCTAGTGGCCTCAAGTAACGCAAGCAAATTACCGCTTGGTTGAACACTAACACCGCAAAAAATTACAAAGAGTGCTTTAATGCAGACTTTGTTAAATATGACATTGGTTCTATATTCTACTCTCATTGGACGGCTTGAGGAACTACTAAATTTGAAGTGTGAATTAAAAATTATCCAAAATCATTTAGTACCTTACTACACCTGTACTTTTTTTGTCTACCGGGTGAAAGTATTGTTTCATCAAGAAGAATATTATTTGTTGTTAAATCAGCCTAAATATTGTGCTGATAACATATATTTTTTTGTTTATAACGTTTTGGTAAGGTTTATCAGTCATTTAACAAAATTTACACTAAATGTTTCTCATTGGTTCCCATTGCCACCAAATTTATGGAATACAGTGACTTTGTTATTTTAGAAGTAAAGATACTATTTCGGCCGGTGCAAAAATTACCACCCACCAATATAATATATTGCTCTGTATTTTGTAGTTGCTCCTCGTTACTAGTGCTCCTTCGTAAACCTTAAGCAAGTACTAAGTATTCCTAGGTGCCCTTTTCAGAACTAAAACAATTTACTACTTCAGTTAAATTCGCGCGCTGAGCCTTTTCACGTATATTGACGTTCCAGCAGGTCTGGTGCGGCGCATCGTGCGAGATGTCTCGCACTCGAGTGCGCAGCACACGTGCAGATTATGCCTTTCAAAGGATTTTTTATAATAAAACATATGCCGCTTTTTGCTTAACCCACTTTAAACTCGATAATAACCTTCTTACCTACATTTGCTTCGCTTTTTGTGGCACGGAATAGTAACAACTTTCTTGTACTTGTTGACACTAGAATTAGGGCTATAATTCAAGAAGAGTTTCGCCTCCGATACACGAGTAATCAAAATCATGATTCAATAAACATGCTTGTATATTATATAGCGTCAATACACTAATTTAGTCGAGCAAAATATATAACTATCGAATCCATATAAACATCAATAAGGTCAAGTACATAATATTGTAAAGAAAACGGAAGCGAGTTTATCTGTTTTGTTTACTATGACGACACATTCACGGGTGAGATGGCTCGCATATGAACACGTTAGACCTCGCGGAATACCGCTCTCATATTCGTGCCATAGCTACTGCTAACAGGGGTGTCACAGATACAATATTATATTATATACTATTATTATATTACATTACGTTATATACATAAAAAAACCTCTAAGTATATTTATTTGCTTTATTAAGCTATTAATTTTAATATTTGTAGCGTTATCCAAAATATTATACGTGATGGTGCCTATGGCCGATGTCTATCATATTGTAGTTGAATTTGGCATAATTATTTTATATAAATCCATATACAATTAAGACCCATGTATTACTTCAGCGTGAAAGAATTAAATTATATTGATCAAGTTGGGCTGCAAAATCTTAATAGAACCTATAATATTTCTTAATAGTAAAAAAAAACAATTAAAATTTTACTATATCTTTTTTTCTATAATTAAAATGGTTATAATTGGCATTCACGGAATACAAAATTTATTTACGCGGGATAAAAGAGAAAATAGGGTCTCTTTATTTGTCTCGCGCATATGTATGAAATAAATAAAATATTTTTTATATTAAAACATATGGAATCGACAGGCAGCCCTGCAGTGTTTGGTGCAGATCCCACGGTTGCTGTAATCGGAGTCGGGTGTCTGCGGCTTCCGTCCGGCTTTTAGCGCCGTCTCATCGGTCACCGCACACCGCCCGCCCATTGCCCAACGCGTCCATTTTCGCACATATACATATTGTAGACATGCAGACGCATATATCGTATGTACCGTAGACACTACGATACACTCTCCGTAATGTATTCGTACAAACAAATCAAGGTGACAAATATGAAGTCGTGCAGTATCTACGGCAGCTCTATATAGGTGTCAGATAAAGGAAGATAGGTTGGTGGAGTGTGACGGTGGCCAGCGGCGGGCGCGGCCCGAGGTCATTAATATTAATTAGGCGCGGTGGTGCCGCCGCTCAAACTCAATGTGCGGCCTCTTTGCTTCTGACTCGCTGCGAAAATTAATTACTCGCAATCTTTATGTTCCAATTATAAAAGCCTTCGCAACAAATTAAATCTGTCCGGAGCAGGCCTCTTTTCAGTGAGGTTTCACTCTCTTTGTGGGCTTGATAAATGTTCCTTTGCAAAATTCTTTTAATTCAGCAAAATGTAGATATTTGAGCTTAATACGTTAAATTACGAGTGTCTGCAAAAACCAAAAAATGTTAGCGAGCCGCGTTTAAAATGTAACGTAAATGTTGGTGTCAGCCGCAGTTGTTATAACTCCTCAGTACATACATACACATACACACAGAGCGCACCCGATACGAGCTTATCCAATACTCGTACGTTGCAATTACACACGAGTGTAATTGTATGTTGCGATGTGCCGTCATACAATGAAATCGAAACCGATTCCAATATCAAACTTTTGCATAACTTTACACGACTTCCGCGTTTGTAAGGCAAAAACCAAATTTTGAAGAAAAAACTACGAAGTTTCCCTTTCATCAGGAGGCAAAATATTTAACGGCCGTAACCGGATATCTCGGCGCGGCTCTTGGAAACAAAGCAAAAACCACCAACGTGTTATTACGCGAAACCAACATTTAATAAGCTGCTTTTTTATTTTGCATGGATTTTGGTTATCCATTAATTCGTTGTGCAAAAAATGTGGGTTTGCCAACGTCTGCACCGTATTTGAATAGTTTGGTGGCGCACGCATTGTTGTAGGAAGATGCGGAAATGGGATATTTTCTTTCGAGAGAAATCTAATATTCCAATGCTTTATGTTGACCCAATGCAAAAAGTTTACTCTGAGAAATAATTGTACAATATTTTATAAGTACTCGTACCCACTTGTAACGTTTCATCTAAATGTATTCATTTTTGTAATTGCCAGTGGTATAACCAATCTCAACAATTTATATTAAAATCATATAAATTAAAAGATGTAAAGGTTTTTTTAAATAAACAAATGCATCTAGATAATGTTTGCGAATTGCTATTTTTATTGCAAAAAATATGCACATAACTATTCATAAATGCAATTTGATAAAATTTCAAATCTGTGACACCCACGATTCGATGCTTTTTTGGTTCGGGTCAAAGCTTCCTATTGAACTAAGTTTGTAGGTTTGAGTGACACAAGATATTTGTCCATAAAATCGGTATAGTTATAAAAAATAGCTTTTTTGAACTAGTGGATGTCATATTAGGTAAAATCCATTGTGAAAAATTATAGCATTCAAGGGATTTAAAAGTTTTGTTGGGTTTTTTTGGTCATATTTATATTTAGAGCGTATTTAAATCAACAACAATCTATTGCATTTTTTTTTATTTTTGAATTTAAATTTATAAACATTTAAATTCCATAGCATCGGAAGTGGATATTTCGATGTGGTTATGCGCAGTGGAACATAGCAAATAAGCTTAGCTTAATTGTATTATTTTTTGGTCGACTCTTCTTTTTTAGGTACATCAACAGTCTATATGATAAAGTAAAGATTAGTACGTTTTAAACTACGTTATTAGCGTTTTAAAGTTGGTTTCTCCTTTTCAAGCCCTGGCCCTATCAACACACTTTTGCTCTACCTCAGCTATCCTACTGCGTATCCTGTGTGTCCATCTGTTACTGCTGACGGTTTTTTTATTTTAAAAACTAAATATTTTTTTGCAAATCGGCATCCATAAATTGCCTCGAAAGCTTCTAGTTACAATAGATGGATAGTTCGTAAAAAACACACAATCAATTTCCTGACAACAACTGACCATGCACAAGTGGATCGATTTGCTATCACCGAGCCACGGCCACGAAAGATTAATGAATTTTGAATTAGATACGTCCGAATTGAAATAAAATTGGACTTTCGGAAGTGTGTGAATTGTGCAATACGTGATGGATTGTTGGCAAATACATGTAAAAAACTTGCGACGTCCGCAAACCGGGCCACAGCTGCCCTTCGATTTAAGTAATCCGATAAATATTTTTTGCTCTGTACATGTAAGGAGATTGAATAAATAGATATGTATTATTAATTTGTGATGTTCATATAATTAGGTCCCTTGTTGAGGCTTTGTGTCTCTATGTAACAAAGTGTACATATCGGGTAGGCATTTTGTGTGAGAGCAACATGCTTACATTTTGATATCCTGAGTTCGCTCCTCAGGCGAATTAAAATACGAGTTTATTCTTGTTAGAAACTGATAAGATGCACCAAGTATTGCGGCGATTAGCTCATGTCTATTTTAAGATATGTAATTTAAAGATCGGTGAAAAGTGCAACAATAGTTGCAAATTCCATGTTGTTTTATATTATTTCAGCGTAAATGGTCAAGTTTCTTACAAGCAGATTTGATAAATTTGATCATATTAAGTTGGTCTCCTATATGCAACAATAAAAACAGTAATTGGATATTTTGCAGTGGTGTGTAGGGGTTTTCCGAAGATTTAAAAAAATACATTTTATTTTTCTGACATCTTATTATTTACCCTTAAACCTATTTATTTATGTGTATACTAGCTGACCCGACAGACGTTGTCTCGTCTTAACTATGAATTTGCAGCGCGCATTCTGTCAATCGCTGACAGTTATTTCAAACTATTGACAGTTATATAAAATTACATATTTTCGTTAAGTTTTCTTAAATTTTGCGCGCAATTTTTTGAATTTTTTCTTTTATAGGAACCTTCTCCTGACAATAACAAACACAACAAAAATAGTGAAATCGATCCAGCCGTTCACGCGTGATGGCGTGACCAAGGGAAATACCTGGATTCATTTTTATATATACAGATACATGATATAATAAAACGACTATGTAGTATAAAAATTGTCTAGAATTGCGATATCTTCAACAAGACCTTAACAGGTGCCTTTATCGATAATTACGTACATAATAAACAGAGACAGACCTTGTTATGAAAGAAATTTGGTGGGCGTGGGAGGGTTTGTTTAGCAATAAGAGGTTACGCAAGGGCTTTTGGTAGATTGCGTCGAAGGTATTGTCAAAGACAGGAGCCGGGCTACAAAGGTTGCTGACGGCTACTCACAGCCCGCGACACCTCGACTTTTCGGAAAGGATTTGCTGTGTCCACGACTTAGCCTGCGTTCATAATGAATTATTATTTGATATTTGGCATATTTTATTACGCATTTTATACTTTTGACGTGGAAAACTGAAGAGAAAATTGGCCTTACAATTAACTGTAAATAGAAAAGAATATCCGTGCCTCTCTTACTTTTACTTTTCTATACGCGAAGATTATTGCGCACTTGACATATTTTTAAGCTGAAGGTGATGTCAGATCCTACTAACACTAACAGATTTAAATCAACATAAAAAAAATGAATTTATGCTGTAAAACACAACATTTTTTATTCCTGTAAAAAAATCTCAATATTGCTACTGTATTATTTGCAAAGTTATGGATTGACATCAGAACACTTTTCTCCCTCAAGTATGACTGCAGCTTAAGCACACCAGGGTGCAAATTGCTTCGGCGACCCCATAGAAAAAAGATTTTCCGAATTACGAAATAATGTTTTGGTGTTGTGTTATTTTTCACCAAGTATTGAAATATGTTTCGATATTATACGCATTGTGCAATCTTATTTAATTTTGGGCAGTCGAAGTGAAACTAAATATTTGTGTTTTTTCTTTCTTCAACTATAAAGTGTGTTTGCACTGAGTTAAGTCTGGACTGTGAAAAATTCAGACAAGAATGAATGTTATTTATTTGTTTAATATTAAATGTATTTAATGTTATTCAAATGTTATTTTAAGCTTGAGGCGTAATGTTATAAATAAATGACAGAAATCAAAGACAAGTGATTTTTAGAAACTGAAGGTATTAAATAGTTTTGAACAAGCGTTTGCTCTATCTTCGATAACACATCATCCTTTTGCTTATTGACAATATCCGTTCTCTTATCGTTCACTGTAGGATGGTCTAATCGACAAGGGCGGTTTTTAACCCTACACTATAAAAACCTTCTTGTGAATTTGATTTTCTCTTTACTAACAACTCAAAACCGAACAAACAATCTGGAGGGTAAAGTTTTAAAAGTGAAGTAATATTTACATATGTTTATCAGTACATGATCGTTATATTCATTGAGTAATGCATTGTTGTAGGGATTACATGCAGAAAAAATGTATATAAAAAAAATTATACCGGTTACAAACCAATAACTAAGCTAAGTTAGTTGATCTTAACGTCCATAGCTGAGAAAATTAGACATGGTTCACGGTTTTGGTTACCTAATTTGCAGTCTGCACATAAGTATGAACAAATATCGAATCTAAACGAGCTGAGCTAAACTAATTAAGCTTAATTCTTGGTTTTCCCATTCTTGCTCTAAGACATCTTACCGCTTAAATCGATCAGTCTAATTTGCCCCCCTTAACATATTATTATATTTTGCTCCCTGTGAAATGTATGAAAATTCAAATGTAACTGTTTTGTGCACACGTGCCATTTTTTTGTATGATGTGTGTCCTACACTACATTATTAACTAAGTAAATATATGATTACTTGAATTTCTTTATCATCAACGTTAACAAACACTAGAACCAATCAGGTACAAACTAGAAGATAATGTGCTTGCTATAAGTAGTTCGTCTTTTGTCACATCGCACGCTTATAAACGGTAAAATGATGTCCCGCAATAAATATGGGGAATCTTAGCACGTGCAGAATGTTAAAAAAACGCATAAAAATTGTTACGTTATTGAAAATGAAAATTTATCTAAATAATATCCATTATAAGGAATCGCACCTGGACACGCTTTGTTGTTTACTGTCCACCGCTCAAAAAAGCTTTCAATAACAGTCATCCAATAGATTCCCGTTACATAATCGCTGCGTAGGTCACTTTTTATCCAAACTTTTTAAATAAAAAACGGCATGTGCTCGACAAATTATGCATTTCGGTGCATTACAATGGCGGCCGAGTGGCTTGTGGCGCTGCGACGTGTGTTGCGCGTAATTTAAAAAAAATACGATTGGTGTCAAACGGAGGAGCCATTGTGTTGCGCGGCGTCTTGCCACCCCACACATCGTGTTTTAATCACATTCAAGTGTGTTGCGTGTTCAATTAGTTTGTTCGAAAACACAGATTCAGAAGGTGTCAATTTACTTACATAAGTATTACCTTCTCGTACGTTTATACATGGGGGTATTTTGAGTCAAGGAATAATTAATTTGCTATGAGGACATGTATCGGCATTAGCAAATAGTATGTCATTTAAAAGGTTTCGTTTGTTCAAAATGGGAGATAGATTACACATTCTTAGGTCAGTGATGGTTCAGTAATCAGTACGTAGAGATAAGTCGCAGGCCACGGCCCTTGTTTGCAACAAACAAAGATTCCAATGCGTGAAGCTTATCTAAAGTTTGCTCAGGCACAGTACAAAAAATGCTGTCGATGTTATTTTTGAATTTGTGCAAGACGTTTGACAGCGGACACACGGACACAAGACACGCACGTCACAAAAGGTGACAGCTTCGGCGGCGGTGGAAGGAGTGCGCGACGGGGGCACAAAGACCACGGGACGTATGAAAGACGTTATGAATGGGGATGGAAAGAAGGAGTGATCGAGCAATGTCCGCCGCGTCGGTTCCCTTCGCCCGCCACCCGCGCCAGCGGACCGCGGCCGCACAATACCGGCAAGATAACATTAATCCTTTGTGAGGAGAAAACGCCAACAACGTTTACAAATGAACATTTTACATAATACATGTTCGCGATCATTTTGTAAATATACCTTTCACAATATTTGTGTGACGGCGAGTCCACGGCCTAATTTGTATCACATTTGGCCCATGTTATAAACTCTATAAAACGCTAGTTCAAAGGCTGTTTTAAATTTATAACTTCTGTTCGATGTTTATTAGCAAGACTATAGAATACCTGTATATATAGTATAGTTGTTTTAATGCTTTTTGGTATCATTCAGATTTTAACAACATACAGATACCTAAAAATATGTTTTTTTATGGTACCTTTTTGATAGATTCTCTCGTGGCAACGTCTTTTCCAAGATTAAAAGTATTATGTTAACAATATGCTGAAATTAAAAATAGCCTATAAAATGTTAAATTGGGACGATTTACACATAACTGATTAACAATCATCTGAACACTTTCACAAACTTTCATATCATTGAGTAGGAAACTAGGATTGACATTGGCGAATTAATGTAGCGTTACTTACCTTTTAGTTACAATAACATTTGTTATGGATCGTTGCACAGCGTTACCGAAACATGGCAATATGGAAATTAAATAACTGTTGTTGACGTAGAGGGTGGTATCTGTTATTTACTAATTTATTTTTTGCAAAACGCTACCACAGAAAAAAAATACTGCGGCTTACATGCACTATGATATAAAATTGTACACTATTAATAACTACAAAATATGATAGTTATCATAAGTTTTACATAAACACATAATAATATATTACTTCACCCAAAATATATTCCAAATAACAAATTGTTATATATTTAATAACAATGTGGCGACGAGTTTAGGTCACTCAAGTTAGTAAAGCACGTTAGCGTTCATTTAGTAGACATGGGAACATGCAGTAATACTCGGTTTGGAGAAAACATAAATCCAGCTTTAGCGTTGAAATAAAAGAGGACTTCTGTAAGTTGGATAGTGTAGGGTATAATTCACATTTATGCGGAGCGGTCGACGGTGCGTATCGAGTCGCCGAGACAGTTCGCAAGGACAATTTTATTCTTTCCCGGAGAAAAAGGGAATTATTCATCACACCCGGAAGGGGAGAGCCCGTGACGCAAGCACAGAATAGCCACCTGCCATTGCTCAAACGACCCAACTGACCGTTTCCGAATGATTCAAATAGCACTCAATGACCTTCGCCACACGGGTTAGTTTATCGTGCTACGAGACAAGCATCGGGCATTTTGATCGATTGCAAGGGTCCGGTTGACTGTTGCCAGTTGCAGAATCAAAAGTTTAAACGGCCGTCGAGAACAAAGGGCTGGACAGGGCTCCGCGGGCCGGGATAAATATTCAATGCGAATCCTTTGGAGGCGATATTTTATACCTTATTTTTGTTCAATTGTTATTATTAACCCTCACCTGCATGCTGTGTAGGGATGATAAGCGGCTTCATCTAAAAATTAAATTATGTACCGTGAATTATAACGGACTTTATAGTAACAGGAACGTTTCTCCAAAATTTATAAATGAATGCGAACAATTTAGCGTATTCCCACAAAATTTACGAATGGTTAATAAATAGTTTTTTTTAGAAAACTTGATTTCAATTGTATTGACAATTATACTTGTAACTGTAACATATCTTTATTAACTCATGAATGCTTTTGTTAATTAACTTTTTATTATATTAATTTTTGTAACGGTGTTTTAATTATGGCAGTACCAAGCTATTGCAAAATATATTTATACATTGAAGTGTCAATCCATGGAAACAGGTTCGTAATCAATCATAAGATTGTTTAAAATGTTATTGATTCTTGAACTGGTACCCGGTTTTACAATAAAGGAAAACCAGACATTGTACAAAGTTTACTAAAAATTAACATCAAAATCGTACACAAATACAAAAAAAAATTTATAAAATTCGAGTTTATTGTGTGCGATTGATTCGTAACGGCCGAACGCGCAATAATGTGAATGAAATATTCACAATTTTTATAATTTCGGCGGCCCTAGCGCACATCTGTCGTTCACACGGAAGGGAGTCTCTATTCTACATAAATAATTATTGCGTGTGTGTGTGCGCGTTGGACAATCACGGTTTAACATAAAAAAAATAGTCTCAATATAAGGATATTAAAAACCCATTCGACTGTTTAAGAACTTCCTTTGGCGACTATCAATCTGAACTTTTTGCATCGTTCACTTAAATTACATTGCTAAAATAATGCGGCCTTGCTTTTTTACGACAATCTTAGTTGATTTTTCTCGACATTTGATGTTTATTGTCATTTTATTGTTAACTACTACAACAAAAAGTTTGCAAGGCTTTATCTTTATCAAACAATAGCTCCGACATTATGTCGTAAAATTCAGTTGTGCTCCAATTTGCAAAACTGGTCCTAAAAATTCTTTGTTTTAGATAACAACGCAATAGGACAAATTACTTGCGCATGTCGGAACACTTTGTCCAGGATCTTTTGTTTACTTTCGCTTTTCAAACGGTTGCTTTGTGACGTCGACACAGTAAAATAAGGTAGGATCCGTAGCTACCTATAATTTTTATTACTGGAGGTGATAATTATACGTTCGCAAATTGTTTTATATTTGCAGTAATCATAAAGCATCATAAAATAATGGTACTTATTATTATTTTTCTTTTTTTTTATTACAGACGTGAGGACGCTCAATGTCAGTTACGTGGAAGTTTACAACGATTATAAAAAATGGCGTGAGTGAATCACAACACTGTGATGTTTTGATGATTTAATTTAAGTATTTAGATCATAAAACTAGTGTTGTTTTAAATTGTTTGCAATTTATGACTAGAGTCCATTCTATTTAATTATAAAATAATATTAACAACATTGTTTAATCAATTGAATAGAAATTGCGTTTTTACTTACACTGACCTGTAACTAAACAGTAATGTTATTATTCGCTAATCGTTTGCTTTACGATCCTTATATCTTGCGAGCTTAAGTAATAAAGCTCTTGCACTAACTACTAACTTAACTGAATAGTAAACAAGTCACAAATACTTGTGTACGTTCAACGTTACGTATTCCTATAGGCATACATACACACGTTCCTATGTAACGATGCTGATGATTGATGATGATGATGCTTCAGTGCCTACATTTGATGATGTGACACGATTTACCTACTTATTCAGATTAGTCGAGACATACTTAACTATTACAAATATGTGTCCAATGGCTAGCTGTTTTAAACATAAAATAAAAATAAATAATATCAGCCCTGTATTATATACTTGCCCACTACTACTGAGAGGGATGGGGCCTTAGTCCACCACGCTGGCCTAGACGTAGACTTCACACACCTTCGAAATTCCTATAGAGAACTTCTCAGATGTGCAGGTTTCCTCACGATGTTTTCCTTCACCGTTAAAGCGAACGATAAATTCCCAAAGAATACACACATGATTTTAGAAAAGTCAGAGGTGTGTGCCCTTGGGATTTGAACATGCGGACATTCGTCTTGGCAGACCGTTCCACACCCAACTAGGCTATCGCCGCTTTTTTAAACATTGGAATAAAAATATATAATACACTATTTTTTTGTTGTAAAATTTGCCTATTAAATTATACCAAGATGCATTTTTTTCACTAAAAACATACCTTGTCGAAACAGCTAGTCATTCAAATAGATAACAAAATGACTTAAAAGCGAAATGGTTTAAAAACAATTGCTCGTGTACACTTTAGAAGAAATTATTTGTTTATAACATCTCATTCCAGACAATATAATATACTTTTGCGAATGGCTCGCAAAATAAAAGGAAAGCAATGGGTGAGTTTTAAAAGTGACGCGTCCTTGAATTCTCTTCGGCAAGGCTTAATTGTGGTTTCACAGCTTCAAAGAGTTGGTTCTTTTGATGAGTGCGCTGTACGAGTGCGAGCCACCCTTGCCAGCTTTGTTCGGAAAGTGAAACGCTCCAAGCCTTCGCTTTGGGCGCAGACAAGTAGCTCGTTCCTGCTTCGTTACATTAAAAGAAAAAGTTTAATGACACCTCAAATGAGTAGCATTTGTTATCAAGATACGAATAATATTTAAGTCGGATTCTTTTAACATCGCAAAAAATATGTCATCAAATAATATGAGGGCATAAATATACCTATATACGACGTAATAATAAATTAATCTGGACCAAATTCATCCTAATTAACATCGGCTTGTCAATTTAAGATAAGATCGCGCACCACACCTGCCTTGTCGCCAAACTTTATTGTTTATCTGCAAATGTTGAGAGAACAGAGGTCCTTTTGTACTGTGCATGGTCTTTATACGTCTTGGAGCACACGGTGCACCCGTGACCGAGGCAAGGTGCCGCGGCGTGTGCCAGATAACAGACCTAAACATCCTGCAGAATGAGGGTACACTACACCAAAACGAGACGGAAACTTACTTTTTTATCTAAAAAACATCCTCGTGTCATATTTGATCGTAACAAAATAAACCATTAGTCTATGTGTTAAGGTTCATTATTGTATTGCTACGCGGGGCACGCGACAGCAGCAGGTGGGAGCAAAAGCTTTTAAAAAACTACGATCTTTTTAGAGACGCTTTGTGAAAGAACGATGTTTGTCTTGTGTCTTTTGTTTGATTTATTGAAACAGATAACAATAGTAACTACTTAATAATTAACCAAGCAAAATAGCATGAATAGTCAGTGCTTATCTCTAAAGGACTACTGTTTTAACCTCTTAGTGTTCTATTTATAGCCCATAGTCTTGTAACTGAAAATAGTTCCCATAGCTTATTTTTTATGTTATAATTATAATTTATAGGGGAATTCATTAGGACGCTATGAGCAAAGAATTCAGTCGTTTGTTATTAATGTTAATACAATTTTCTAATATAGGTACGAACTGGCATTTGATTCGCTACAAAATATTATCACATGAAATCCTGTGGTTTTCCATCAATTTGAACTTAATTTTATGATGTCAATATCACTATAGCATCAACTGCGAGTGTAACTTAAGGTATTCCGACGATTTAAATTTAGTATTCATTAAGATATTTTAAAACACGTTAAAAAATCAATTAGTATGTAAATCAACAACAACAGTCAACCCATAAAGTCTAATAATAGCGCTAAGTTTAGTTACTCGTTGCGAGTCGTCATGAGATAAAAAGTAAAAGGTGGTCGGGAATCGGGAGTGAATGACGCGTGCTCACAAAAATGTTAAAAATAGCGGTAGCACGACCACAATAAAAACACTTAATTTACGCGATACACCGCGCGGGCCGACACTTATGCTCTTTATGCGTGTTGTCTTTGAGCTAATAATTGCCTCTAGACGGTTATTCGAAGGCCGACGTTGGAGCCGGTGAAGTTCGTCATGTTAACTATGCACATATGAACGTTATAATTAAATAGTAGGTATAACCTCAGTAACTAGCAATTTGATGTTGTATTAAAACTGATCTTTAATTTTCGGATGTACTGAAACTGTGATTTAATGATCTAACAGCATTAAAGAAGTAAAAGCTTGTCTGTATTTTTGTATTCTATTCAAACAATATAATAATATAATATATTGTTTGGATAGAATACAAAAAAGAGTTTTGTCATTTTGTACAATAAAAACAATATATCTAAATGAAATCGTGTATATATAATCATATTGCGTCTGAGTTTTTTAGTGAGTAAATGTAATAATAAAATCTAATAGTTTGAATAAAACTTAACGCAAACAATTTTTGCACGCAGTTCAGCAAATTCTCTTCTCGGAATAAAAAGTTTTCTAAAGCACAGGGGCAATATAGATTTCTATTGGCGAATTTTTTGAATTGGAGAAGTAGTTCCAGAGATTAGCTCTTGTAACCAACTCAGTAAGGTAACCTAGATTGTATAAACATTTCGTTTTTGTAACATAATTTAATTTAATTGTAGATCTTTATGTACACCTTGACGAGTGTTAAGTTTTTTTATATTTAGAATTATAAACATATATTCTAAAAATTGTATTCTGCGTTTGATTAATGCTTTTCAAAAGTAATATACATATAAATATAATGTAAAAATGAAATATTTAACAAATTGATGATAAAATTTATTTATTTGTTATTTGATATGCTATAATAAGTTTGTTTGTTAAAGTTGTTTTAATTCGTGGTAATGATTATCGTGGTCAATTTAATTTGCACAGTTGTTTAGAACAAAAATAATAGAGATTTTAATTGAATTTTACGTAGTGTAAGTGCGATTGCCGTTATTAAATTATTAAAAACTTGAAAGGTGTCTAAGTTGGCTGCCGAATTATGGAGATCTTACCATTTTTAATAGTATATCGAACAGTGCAAGATCCACGACGACGAGGTATAACAAAAGAATCGCCTGATACCTAGTGGTAAAGCATTGTAATGCCAGAAGCGGACCATTATAACAAGCTACGTTATTGAAGACCGATGTGTTATTAATTTTATAATGAAAAGAAATGCCTATGAGAGATTCTTCAAAGACAAGTTATTTCTGTAAGTTCATTGCAGTTGGTATTTGAAGCGCAGTGGCACGTACAGCGTTTTAATTCGGAGTATGGAATGATATTTATATTGTTTATGTTATTGTTAATGGTTAATTTTGTCGCTTATCATCAGGCGAGTGATCAGCAGCGATCTTTTGATACATTTGTATTAACCCACACAACTTATATGGATTTTAACAATTTTTGAATTTACAATTTGCAGACCAATCAATATAAGAGTAAAATAATGTCTGCTCGTATCATTTGTATTTCCTGTCACATCTATGTGTGAAACCTAAGGCCGTTTTTTTAAGACATGCCAAAGAGTATCTCTAATGTAACACAAACATGAATCTGGTTAACAGAGTGATTATAATTAATAATTAGAAAATTAAATATTCATATAATCGAATATTTTAGTGAATTTCATAACGGAAGTATTTGAAATTATAATTGCTGCTATAATCTTTGTTTATATTTCACGGAGATGGAAATAAATTTAAAATAATTTTAGCTTGAAAGATTTATGACATTTTAATTATCTGTTACTTTAAAATAAAAGGTTTTTTTACAAACTTGTTCTATTACTTTTTAATAAACATAGGTTTTCTAGTTTCTTTAAAATACTAGTTAATGGAACATAAAGTACCAGTAGGTACCCATTAACAATCATATCGAAATGACTAAACCGTTACACATATAAATAAACTGAAAAACATAACTTCTGAAATTATTTGTAGTTAAAGAAGTATCGCCCGCCCCTTGCAGCAACCGGTCGTAAAATATAAAAAGTGCTTATGTGGCGCTCGTTTCAGGGGCTAAAAAACAACGTCAGGAAGGAGCATTATGTAGTAGCTGCCATAAAGTGAATGCATTGCGTGCACGTGGAGTGCACCGGGGGCGCGCGCGGCTGGTGCGGCGCGGCGGGCGCGAGCGCGGGGCTGTGAAGTGCGCGGGGTGCGGCGCGGCGGGGTGGGGCGTGGGGGTGTGTTTTCCGCGCGGAGGGGCGGCTGGACGAACGCTCGCCGCTCGCCGCCAGCGTTCGCCACTGCCAGTGTTGTGGTAGGTCACACCGAGCGCGCCCGCACTGCGCACACGGGATCATTCACCATCGCGACTTCGCGTCGACATAACATGTGATCGGTTTTTGCAAATACAACTCCGTTATTAATTATTACATTGCTCTTACACCAACATTGATAAGAGACACCATCGAGCTTCTGCCGATAAATTTAACAGTGTTACAAATAAATGTATTTACCGTGAAACTGTGAGATGGCCCTGTCGCTGCAGTCGACGCAGAATTCAAGAGGTTCGTGGATTGTTTTATAAACCTTTATTTTTTCCCGCGGCCGCTGAATCTGAAAGCTCAGTGCATATGTGTAAAAGTTTTAAAAGTTAGCGGCGCGCGCCATGCGTGGAGCGAGCGCGGCGATTGGCCGCATTCGCGACGTGAACCTCGCACATGTTTATTTGCATTCCACGTCTTACAGATTCAGTGAACCGTAGGCGGTAGCGAGCGCGTAGCGCCCGTGCTACGAGACCGCTACGATAATACCGCGATCCGTCGTTCGTGCAAAACGTCGGAAATTGTATTTATTACTGTGAATATTCTTTTGTTATTAAACAATAAATTGATAATTCTATAATTCAGTTTTAATTACTGGACATTAAAATAGCTTTACTTGAAATAAACCGATGATAGTTATGCACAAGAGGCTTACTAAAGTTAGTTAATTTTCTTAAACATATCACTGAGACAATGAAAATGTAACAGTTCTTTCGCGTAAGTAACTATATAAATATAATCATGTTATTAAATGGTTTTAATAACGAAATAATTCCTGTTTGAGTCATGTTTGTGGAATGTTTAATTGGGCTTTAAATGTGTAGTTAATGGAATTACAGACAAATCGTGGATAATTGTGTGGGTAATTTAGTAATGTTTATAGATTTAATTATTTAAGCTATAATTATGTTGAATAGCAGTTAACCATCGAATAATTTTGTATGCGATAAATACTAAGTAATAACAGTTTGGATAATATTTTTGATTTTAAAGTAATGTATTTATATTAATTATAATTAATAAGAGCTACATAAAGTTTCATACGTTAACTAGGTATTTTTTTATATCCCATAAAAATTAATTATTAATGCATGATAGATATTTGTTTAATATAATATATTGCTTTATGTTCGTGGCTTAATGTAGATATAGACAGATTTTAGTGCATAAATACAAACATTTAGTTTTTGCGTTGTATATTTCTATGTTTACATTATGTAATCAATTTTATTTATGTAATCCGTTCTCTTCTTTATTAAATGGTTTTTGTTTAGGCTAGTTTCTTTTAAACATATTGACTTAATTTAAATAATCAATAAATTGACATATTAAGTAATATACAGTATATAATATACAGTATCGAAAACAGAATATACACCGCAAAAAGTTATACCATTACTGTTTAATGTAAAATCATGACAGTTTCCAATATATGTTTAAAATAATAACACTCTAACTTTTTAACGTTGGCATGATATACCTTATCACTTAAATATTATTTCTTATACATTCTTTATCGCAGTCAAAGACTATTTTTATTGATAACTTTAAATCCATATTGTTTGACACCTGATTAAATTATACAAATTAAATGTTCATATTTTCTTCCCCATAGTATTTTTGTTTGCTATTAAAAAAATGTAGTAAAATTCAGTTACCTCACCTTTTATGAGAATCTCTTTGTCAACTAAATTGCCGACAAGTCAAGAATAATTCATACACTAGCACCGTAGATGTATTAATGAACCAAGATATTATATCTGTGCGGCTCCCTCTGTAAAACATTTCACCCGGTGTCAAAGTTGTACTGTGCTGGGTACGCCTTGCAGTATTGTAAAATAGTTTATATCTGTTTACCAAATTTTATCCAAATCCATATACTAGTTTCAAAATCGACATAAACTCTCTCATTCATAAGACAAATAAGAGGTTAATATGAAGTATTTATTATTCTTTTGTTTTGTTTTTCTTTTCTGCCTTTTCAATAAATTTGTAATGACAGGTCAATAAATCAATTGGACAATAAATACATATAACTAAAAAATAAATTTAAAAGTTGTAATAGTTTTAATAAGGATACGGGAAAATCCACTTTACTTGTGACATTATTTCATTGAGCTTCTGGATCAAAAATCTTGCGTGGACTACGAAATCCATGACTGGACAACATTATTACTTAATTGAAAAATGCAAATCAAATTTTATGAGACCGTTTCAATGATCCTTATTAAATTAAATAATTTAAAGTAATTGAGGAACGATGACCATGCAATGCGCAATTCTAAATCCTTAATTAAGTTTAAATTGAACCCGATGATCGATTTCAGCATTACCTCTTTAGGAAGCCGCATGAAATTCGGCGCGTGTATTACGATTAACCCTAAAGTACCGAAACCGTAGAAACACTTTAATCTGCGGTGAGTTGTTATTACGGGAGGTATTTAGCTCTGACAGGTTAATCCTATTACATGCACGGAATTAGGCCATCGGAAGTCGTCTGATAAGCATGTTACGTTAACTCTTTGTTGAACATCCAAAACATAGAGGACATGAGCTTTACATACTTAAAAAAGAATACTTATACTTATATCATAACTAATTCTATAAGACATATGTTTTATGTCCATATTTTCACAAAAGTATATCTGATTTATATTTCTATTATTGTCTTAAATCAGTTATAATTTTATTAAGCATTTTATAACTTCATTCCTCAAATAAATATGGCGTAACAAAATCGCAATGGTCCAATATTTTTAATCTAGTAAAGCTGTATAGAAAGCTAAAAAGAAAACTGTTCTCTAAAAATAAGGATGTCGTCCACACATCCGTTATCGGGCGAACCCTTGCGCAATAATGAGTAATGGAGTGGCGAACCGCAGGCGACTCCATAAAAGTATTGAATATGGGTTATTGACAAATATTTATGGCGTATAAAAAGGGGATAATTACAACTCTTTAGCTCATAAAAAGCCCCGCGCGGAAGGGTGCGGCGCGCTCTAAAAATTTATCACCAACATTGTCATCCGACGGGATCGAGCGAACGGTAGCGCTCAGATTTTTACAATACACGTAACATGACTTAATTAAACAGTGTATAGTAGTCAGTTATTTAATGTAAGATTTATATTAATCATGTCGATAGATGACATAAACTTTATGATTTAAACGTTGTTTTTGTTTTATAATATTCTATTACGTTTTATGATTAGTTTCAAAATGGATTTTCTGAATTTTGATAATTAATAATGCGAGATTTTATAGCGTTTATTTATTTAAACTTTTACATGGTCGGTGTTACAATTCAGATCACATCAGCAATGCGGTTCGCAGCTCGTCCTCGAAACATTGAGGAATGTTATTAAAAAGTTATGGGATAAGCCGGTAGTACGTGCCGCGCGCGACCGCCACCTAATCACAAACTTTAAAATTATCTTAACCTAGTTATAATATTATTTATCATGGGTCTGGAAACTCAGGCTCAGAAAGTGTAAGTTAATGTAGAGTCCGGATATAGAGCGCTCTTTGTTACAAATTGATAAAGGATCCCCGTGGCAGCACTTTCTGGCGACACAATATTTTGCCTTTTTCAATTAAGCGCGATCGGCAAGTCCGTAGCGGAATTAATTCCACGGCTAAGTAGATAATGTAAGGAGGTACACGGGCCCACCCCGCGCCGGCTCCCGCGCCGCCTCTTCACGCCTCAAGGAGAACTTTCAATTATGATTTTGTCTAATTTTAATTAAGTGTTCTCAAAAAGGCTTTTCTTCAACAAAATTAATATTTGAATATAATTTGGGCGGAGCGGGCGGGCGGAGTTTGCCGCTGGAGGAATAATTAATTCCATTATATAGGTAAGTGGTCCGGTCGCTCCGGCCCGCTGTCGTCTGTAACGCCCGCGCATTTATATAATATCTGTCCGCTGCCGCTCTGCTTTGATTAGTCACTTAGACCTGTGACAATGTTTTAATTAAAATAATTGTCAATTACTACATTTGTTCATTTTGAAAGAGTTGTTCATGTGGATTGTCTAACTTGCTATAGCGTTGAGTGGCGGTTATAGCTTAGCGGCGGCAATTTGCGCAACAGGTCGGGGCGGAAGCGACCTGCAACGGCGTGATTGCGACCAAATGTTTCCTCCGTAACGTCTGGCTCAGTTTTTGCCGTATTTTTTGCTCGTTTTGGCTGATAAGTGTGCTATTGATAGGTTCTACAGTCGTCTGTGCTGTTTGTTTAGGTCGAAACTAGCTTGTGACGGAAGTGATCACGAAACTCTCTTTAAACTGTTTAAGTTCTTCGATCCGTTGAACTATTTATGTAACAAATTTTAAAATAATTGTTTCTTTGTTCAGGAGTGTCCGTGCGGCCGTTGTCAACAATGCGTCAAGAATCATTGCCGATGCTGGCGGAGAGGCTGCTCGCGAGCCGCGCTGCGGCGCTGGTGGCGGGTCTGCCTGCCGAGCTGTACTCGGGAGCATTGCTGGCCGCGTGGCCACCCTCCCCGCCCGCACCGCTACTCCCGCCGCCGGAGATCGAGCGTGCTCGTAAACGTCGTCGCACACCCAAGTTGGATGACACCACTCCCTCGGCACCGCCATCGCCTCCGTCGTCGGGCTCCTCACCTGGCGCAACGGAGCCGCCGCGGGACAAACTGTTTACGTGTAAAGTATGTTCGCGCTCCTTCGGCTACAAGCATGTCCTGCAGAACCACGAGCGCACGCACACCGGTGAGAAGCCGTTTGAATGCAGTGAGTGCCACAAGCGTTTCACCCGCGACCATCATCTCAAGACACATCTACGCCTTCACACTGGCGAAAAACCCTATAGCTGCCCGCATTGCCCGCGACACTTCGTGCAAGTCGCTAACTTGAGACGACACTTGCGCGTCCACACAGGCGAGCGACCTTATGCTTGTGCGCGCTGTCCTGCGCGTTTCTCTGATTCTAACCAGCTGAAGGCACATGCATTGGTACACGAAGGCGATGCACCATTTGCATGCAGGTGTGGAGCAAGATTTAGACGTCGACAGGCGGCAGCGCTACATAGGTGTGCCAGCGTTGTTTGCAAGCCTGACACACCGAGTCCTCCAGTGACGGCAGCACCCGACTGGCGTTGGGATGACTGGCCCGAGCAAACTGAGCCGGAGGACTTATCGCTGCCACGGAGGCCGGCGACCCCGGACTCCCCCACTGACCTGCGGGTACACTCCGCGTAGTCACCACGCGCCCATGGTTGCGCGCCGCTGAGCCGGTATACGAGTTCCTCCCCCGTAGACCACGCGTCAAAGCCAACGAGCCATTATCACCCACGTTACTAAACATGCTTTCAGCTGTATTATGACATAGAGATTTTACTCAGAATTGTTTTAAAAATATCAACTATTACTGCTCTATTAAGCATCGTTGCAACAGTCACGTTTTTGTGTACTTATTTTTTGTTTTTCTTGGTAAGACTACCGGCTTACTCTCGTTAGGTAGTCTCGCCTATTCTTTTTTATGATTTTGAATTTGCAATATTCGCCATAAAAAGATACTTTTTCATCCATATTGCAGTTTAAAAGTTTATTGTTGTGCCATTTGCATAATCGTAAAGCAAGGTAGAGCAAAAACGCGACTGTTTTGTTCTTTTGTTTCGCAACTTGCAAAACGCCCAAAGATCACAAAGACATTTTTTATTTATTAGAGCACATTTATTATTTCATGATACTAACGAAAAAATGCCATGGTTGGCGAATATTGATTTCAATTGAGATCCTTCCTAGCGTAACGGCCGGAACCAGGACTAGTCGGATATAACGGCAACTTCAATTACGAACTCAGAGGTCAATTTAAAATTTGTTGATAATAAAAATGTGTTGGCAATGACTCATTTATTCTTTCATTTTTTATATAAAGTACACAAGCAGTTAAGTGTCAAGTATAAGTACCAATCAACGATCGAAATAACCGGTTCGTAAATGTAAAATATCTGAGTCTTTTGTCATGCAAGGGCTTGAGTAATTAGTAACGAGGGTGAAGATGTATCTCGAGGTACGATGCATTGTGCTTCTGTATATATTGCTGTCTTTCATTGTAAAATTATTTATTATTTATCAATTAGTTTGTAGATGTCCCGAAAACTTGACGGTATTTAATCCGTGATTAAATCGGCGATAAAATGTGAATAATATTAACATGTATATATGTATTTGTGTAGAGCTAAGTATTGTTATACGTTATGAAATATGGATGTCGAACAAGTGGTGTAAAATTATTAATTTACTGATTCGTACTTTAGCAAAGAGTATTTACGTAAGGATAAAACATTTATCTTAAACATATTAGGCCATATACTATTTGAATTAATGAAGATTATTCAATATAGTATTTAAGATAGCGTTCAATATATTTATTGTGAGAGTTGTAAATATAATTATTGTAATAAATTCCATGTGTATATGGCCTGTGTCACGCGTGTAGTTTGTGTTGCCGAGTGTCGCTCGTGTGTGAGCGGTGCTTATATTGTGCATTATTGCAATTTGTTCTACGGGTATTAGTTTCCTATTAGATGTAATGTGTTTATTTTCTTCGTGTTAATGTAATCATTTAGCGACATAAATTATTGTTCTGAAAGTTTAATCACGCACCATTCTATGTGTTTAAACCGTAATTATTGTTGATTATTTTTATTTTCTTTTTAGATAGTATAAATTTCGAACTAGGGTCTTTTTAGCGTGTCGATACCTAAATGTAAGAATACGAAATATTTTTTCCAAAGAAATTATTGGTACAAATTAAAATATGTACAAATTTGATGATACATTCAATTAGATGTTGTAATTTAATGTTGCAATGTTGTAATAATTATAACTGTAGTTAGTGTAAACTTAGGCGACAGTGCCATTATCTACCTCATTTGACTACGGTTATTGCGTCAGGGTAAAGAGCCAAAGTTCTTGGAATATTTTCTATTGTTTATCTCCACTGAGATAACGTGCAGCGGCAGAATTTAGAGTAACTGATGGCAAACTATTCACATCACGTGACAACAATTTTTGAGACTGATACTTTAATGAATTATTTTGTTTATCTGATGACGGTTGTTTTCGAGTAGCACAAGACTCCATCTTGTGAGTCTACATTCACTGATCTACGCTGGCTGCATGTTTTAATCCAAGTATTGTTAAACATTCTATCGTTTGTTGACTTGACACTAATAGAATATGCAGACATTGTCGATCTTATGCGCAATGGATTTAAGTTCCTATTTAATTAATTATTTTTAAACTATGTTTTTTTGCTTAGTTTTGTTTATGACCATTAACAATGTGCCATTAATGGACATTAAAGATATATTATTGAAAAATAAGACGATTTGAGTGAGATTACATTTCCACATTAACAAAGTACTGCCATTAATTGATCTACCTCGTTATCATAATACTAAAACAGGTCTAATTATCGAACATTTTTTGTTTTGAGTACTCTGCACTTGTACAAAATAAAATAAGTTATAAATTAAATATGACCTGATAAACTTACAGTTATATATGTATTTCTTTATGAATGTCCAGTACATAAATATTAAAATAAAGAGATGTTTGTTATTTATTTATAAATTTTTTATTTACTCCTTTTTACTAAATATTACTTTGCAGGTTTTAAAAGGCCTTTACTGATATGGAAAGTTAAGACTAAATTGTAAAGCTTCCTACAACCTATTGTAACAAAAATAAAACTAATTTGCTTAATGATATTTTTTTTAAATACGAAAATTTCGACAACTACTACAGTAATCGTTTACTATCTTTCATACTAATCATTTGCTTGGTCGTGTTTATAAAACGCACACACTAAAAACGTAATATTAAAATACTGAAATGGTACCTCATGGCCAATTTAATCTAAATTTTTGTGTTTTTAAACATCTATATGATGAGATGAGAAAGTTTTCTGATGTTGAATGTCATGTCAGCTCATAGTAACAACATTACCCAGAACATTAAATTATATTGTATTTGGATTGGCGCGATCCTGCATTAATCATCCCAAATTAAAGGTGTTGCTACACAATACCTAGTAATTACCACATAGTGCCGTTAAAAACACAACAACGTTTGTTTGCTGTTTAGCAGAAGAAAAACCTACTGAAACCCTATATTATATACTACTGCTGGGCACGGGCCACCTCTACTATTGAGAGGGATTAGGCCTTAGTCCACCACGCTGGCTTAGTGCGGCTTGATAGACTTCACACACCCTTAAAATTCCTATAGAGAACTTCTCAGGTATGAAGGTTTCCTCACGATGTTTTACTTCACCGTTAAAGCATACGATAATTCGCAAAGAATACACACATAATTTTAGAAATTGTAAGATGTGTGCCCTTAGTTTTTGTACCTGTGGATATTCGTCTCGGCAGTCTGTTCTACATAGAAAGAACTAATGTGGTAGAAATTACTTACATACAGCACGCGAAATTTCTACTAATAAATTTGAGAAGTAAACATAGATTGCACCGAACATAGGGTTGAAGAATCGGACGCAGATCTCAAGGCATATTGTTCTTAGAATTGTATGTATGCTAATACGCACATTCTAAACGTACCATATTTACTTAAAATGTAGACAAAGAAGCAACGATGTATCATAAGTACCATGATTTGAATTTTTTTGTATATGATGTGATTATAATCGAGCGCATCACATGGAGAAATCAGATAGTAACGTCCAGTTTTTAACAATAATGTGGAATTTTTATAAAAAAATTGCGTAATAAATATTCCTCTTCTGAGATTGAACCCAGGATTTAACAGTCTGGGAACACTCTAGACCAATTTTATTTAAATAGGTTGATGTTTGTCACTTCTGACACTGAGTTTAGTATAATGTAAACAAGTCTACATACCTGCTACTTTTCTATTTTTGATTTTTATATAGCGTAACTTGGTTTTATATTTATGCCAATTGAACGACGAGACGATATGTTAACAAATATACTAGATAAAAAACAATTTAAATTAGACAACGGGTTCAACATTAGCAACGGGTGTTACCTGTTACATTATTTTATGGTTTTCAAGGTTTTAATAATTTGTTTTAAAAACATTTTCATATTTGTGTGTAGACCACAAACTGTGTTAACTCAGCAATTACCATAGTACTATATGTAATATTCTCAGCTATCCGAGCTAAGCTAAACTATTTTAGCTTAATTCCTGGTTAGTAGTCGGCTTTAGAATCGTTAGTGATAATTTAAATCAGCTTGTTTCACTTTAATGCAGTTCAAATAAGTTTATACCAATGGGTAAAAACGTATTTGAACTTGGCAAATAATGAAATGGTACAAAATCTGATCTATAATATTGAATTATTAAATGTAAAAATATAGAAGTACTCAACCGTATCCCGCGAGTTTAATTCTTAAGTCATATTTTTGTATTCTATTAATTAGATTATATTATCCCTTCGAGTTGTCAGATTTGTAGGTATTATGCAATAAATAATTTATTAGAGGTACGTACTAGAGTAACAATCCAGAAAGCAAGAACCTAAGACGATATGACAAAATAGTCAATTGTAACAATACCTACGGATACTTTTTTTTTAATTTTTAATAATCACTAGTCTATTTAAATGTGCAGTTTCTTTCAAAAACGGATGTCCGACATTAAGTAATGAAATTATACCTATACCACAATGTGAGCTACAGTTAAAAATCAAAAACGTAAAAACGTGTCCGAAGTAAACAAGACATCACACAAAGAACCATTTTGGTAAGTAGAGTGTGGATATCTAATGACAAGTGTGTACGGGCGTATAATTTATCTAAGATCGGCCGTAAGTAATGAGTTGTCGCCCGAATATAACGACATAGTTCGGCACACATACACACAACACAGACGGAGCGTGTGTGCGTGCCGATTGAGAATTAGGATCGAATGGAGGTGCCACGCGGTTGATAAAATGTTTCGAGTTATGGAATTATTTTTTCATACCAACATAAAACTATTACGATTTTCTTTTCAGACCTTAAAGCTAAGTCGAGCTGTTTAACCAACTTAAAACACACGTATGTATTTGTATTCCCAGGATCGCACTACATATATAGTATCATTCTAGAGTTATAGAATGCAAATTATGGCAATTCCTTCTCTTGGACAAAATTTTCACAGTGTCATTATGTATCAGTTAAAGTCCATACAAAAAATTAAGATACTTACAGTAATAACAGCGTATCCCGATGTTTCTATCGCATATTTCGCACGTATTTCATGGATTTCGCCAACAGTCTGAACATAGATGGTAGAGTAGCAGGACAGAGTCGTAATTCAAAAGGCGTCGCATGCCACCGCATAGCTATGGAGACAAACGTACCGGAATCCGGTTGGTATTTATTAAATTAATCGTTCACCCTCAGACCCCGCCTCGTCTCCCCGCGCACCGACAGTCCTACACTATTTTTAGGAAAGTTAATTTACTCTAAAACCAGTGTTTTTTTGCTGTCAATCACGTAATGGGACGATACTCTGAATATTTTACGTACTTATGTGTGTGCTCTAGATTCGTTATCTAATTAAATTTGTATTAATAACTAATTAAACGTAGTTTAGTACATGGAACAATATGCTTAATGCGGCTTATTACAAAACATTTTCTCCTCACAAAAACATTAAAATATTTGAACAAAAATTAGTATAATTATTTGTCTATAAACTAAATAAAGATTAATAGGCGCGTTACAAAGTGTTTGAAACAGTAGTCGCGGAGGCTTCGGGTCGGCGGCGAGGACGAGAGCGGGCGAATTATAATTTATTTGGAGAAGTGGCAACGAACCCCTCCGCTCCCCGCGCCGCTCCCCGCGCCGCTCGCCGCGCCGTGCTTGCCGCCCGACCTACCCTTTGCTTTCGCCCTTCGTTACGGACACACACTCCAAGCGTTGCAGCTCCGATCTTAAACAATCATGTTTTGTTTGTAAGTTGCTTACATTTTGGACTTTTATTTATTTATTTATTTAGCACTTTATATACAAAAGTATACAGGCGGACTTAATGCCATAGGCATTCTCTACCAGTCAACCTTAAGGTGGTGCAGAGATAATCAAGGTAGGTGCATAAGAGGAAAATAAGAACAAAAACAAAATAATCAGGAATCAAATAATAATTAATAAATGTACGTATATACACATCAATAAATAAATACATAAGATAAATATTATAATATATATGTATAATAATATATATATATATATATACATGTAATATATAAAGAACTAAGGTGGTGACTCTTCCGCTTTACTCGAGAGTAATTGCCGGACCCTAATTTTGAACGCTAGTCGCGTAGTGGACGCCCTGATTTCGAGGGGGAGTGAATTCCACATAAGAATAGACTGAATAGTGAAAGAAGAATGAGTGAAGTCAGAACTATGAGGGGGGACATTTGAGAAGAAGATTATTAGAAGAGCGAAGGTTTCTGTTATGACTGTCACAAAGATATTGAAAGTTTGAAGATAAATAAGTAGGAGGGTAGGGGACATAAGAAGAGAGAATAGGGTAGTAAGTGCACGCAATGAGCGGCGCTGGCGAATAGGTAGCCATTTTAATTGCAAACGATGCGAGGAAATGTGGTCATATTTACGAAGGTTAAATACGAGTCGAATGCAGTTATTAAGAAGTCGGTCCAGTTTGTTAAGTAGATCTGCATTCAGGTCAAAATAGCACACATCACCATAATCGATTATGGGAAGGATTAAGGTTTGCACCAGCATAGTCTTAGTCTTTGGCGTGAGGAAGTTTTTAAGGCGATATAGAGTGCGAAGAGTACCGGTGACTCTTTGACAGACAGAGGTTACCTGGGGCCTCCAGCTCAGGGTGGAGTCGATGTGTAAGACTTTTGAATAAGTAAAAAGTAAGTAACATGACAATTTGTTAAAACATTAATCGAAATGTTTTGAAAATAACACTTTATAAATTCTGTTACTTAAATATAGACTTATTTTAAAACATCTGCAAGTCATTTGGATTGTTTTATATTTTTATTGTTTCTGATATGAAGTCGACAATCAATCTTAATTCACTAAGTATATCTGTTTATATATGGGATATAAATTGATAACCCTGAAGAGAAATCCCAGCGTTGAATTAATTTTTATTTAGTATATGTATTACAGTACCGAGTATTCATCTAAACTATATATTAATGAGCGATTGAAACGCCAAAATAACGGAATTAGTACTTTGTTATAACATATAGAAAATAAATAAAATATGATATAAGTATAAGTTAAAGTATAATAGTGTAAGATATAAGTTGTGTTATATAAGATACTAATAAATAATTATAACTAAATAAGTTATTTTCTTCGTATATAATTGATATTATAGGTAAATTCTTTGAGCTAAGTATGTCTAACACGGTCATGACTAATGATTGATTTATATATTTTGTATTTTGCAATTTTTACATCTCTTAATGTATGTTCGAAGTTAATGTTATTCGTTACATAGACGTTAGGTCGACCAAATAAAAAATTACTCTTTAATCTATGCTCCCAAATAATTAATAGTAATAAAATTAACACTATTTAATACGATACATTTGCTATTTAATACGATAACAGCAAAATCAAATGTTCTTGAAACTTCTGAAACAAGACTTTATTGTTAAAGAAACAAAAACGTTAAAAAAATATTAAATACGATAAGTAATAAAAAATAAGTAGTTATTAATTAAGTTACAACGCTAGGGTAGGGAACTTTATACTTTTCTGTTTTTTCTCTAGGTAGGTTGCGTTCAAAGGAGCTAGCGGGGAGCGGGGTGAGGTGGCGAACTGGTGCGCGGCGGGGCGCGGAGGAGGGGGAGAGAACGGAATTAAGAGGGAGACGGGGGGCGGCCCGCCCTGGATACTGAGAGGAGTTTTAACCAATTAATTTTGTTCCTCAACGCAAACTCCGCTATATAATAAGGTATAAGTAGGCATTAAGTGAGGCGAGCCGATAGCTAGCCCGGCCGGGGGCGACTTCGTCGTCTCCTAGCCTCTTATAACGATGTTTTATTTCTTGTTAAGCTCTCTGTTTCTCCACTTTTAATATTTAATGGCATTTTCATGGCTCATTTTTTATAGCGCACTTACAAATCTTAACATTATTGATGTTGTTTTTAACGGTGTTCTCGCGTTTGAATGATCTCATTTCGAACATTATCATACGAATATCTTGTTGTTATTAATTGTTACATATTTATACCTCGGACTCAACATTCAAATTCAATAATACGTATAAGCACACACACTTGTTTAAATTATTAAATACCACATATATATTGGTTCTACGAGATATAATATAACTAAGGATTTTATAAGTCCACAATACAATTATTAAAAATTCTAAATAGTTCTTACTTATATACAAATTATAATAAACGTTGCAACACCTGCTTTTGAGAAAAATGCGGTGTTGTCTAACGAACCATATGTCTCTATATCATTCCAGTTTTTCCAGTTTCCTCCCTGCTGTCAAGGTATAAATACGGACTGACTGCAAGCCAAACAAAAACACCTTCCCTATTGCCGTGTCTACACAAAAAAATCTATATATCCAAATTACCTAAAGTGATGAGATTTAAAAATAAGATGGTACACAAAAACGGCAGAGATCGCGCGCTGCGCCGGCGGCTCCCGTCAATATGACGCTCTTAAAAAACAATTCTTAACAACGGTATTGTGTTGTTAAAAAACAGAAACGCATCACGAGAAAAAACAAACCGCAGAATATAACTAAAAAACAGAATGCAGCACGCGAGTCGAGCCGTAACACCCTTTCCCTTTTGCGACGCGCGCGCTTTTTTCTTTATAAGTGAGGGTTGAGTTTTTTATTGCGATGCCACATATAAATTAATAACCGAACGTGCTCATAATCTGCTACGAAGAACACTTTCGGCTTTGTTGCATTTTTTTGGAATAGTGTCTTAGTATTCATTTGTTTTTGTGTGAAGGTTGGCGGAAACGGGGTATTTCTATTGATTACGTCCGCAGCTCGTGACAGGTGCTGGTTCGTTTCTGCCTTCGCATCAAGTCGCCTGCGCAGAATGTGAGTTATAATAACTGTCTTATATTTGGTAATTTTATAAATAATCTACATAATTATCGATAGTGTCAAAAACAATTCGTGTAAAGACAGAACAACTTAACGAACAAATAATTTAAAATGGTCATTTAAGTTAGTATATAGTTAGTTATATCTTAAATATTTCGAAAAATAGGACGCGGAAAGACACTTCCAAATAGTGTTTAGTAACTTTTCTAATTTATAAATAAATTAACAGTGACTTTCATACAATTTTAATTCTATGTGACGGTTTTCTAGAAGCAAAAACGGTGCTTCATGTGAACAGCATGCTCTTTAAAAGAACAATATTATAATAATGTTATAATCATTGTCACCAATTTGATCGTTTAACAATATCTTATTAAAATAAAGTCACTTAGGTCATTTACGTTTTAGAAGAACAGAAAGTAGAAGCAATGCTATCAGCCAGAAATTATATAATACCAAAAAAAGAAGCGGAAGAGCCCTTTGGAAGTAAGGACTACTCTAGTTTTTGTGGACATTGGATGCATCTTTTACAAGCTAATCAAAATTATTCTAAAACCCATAATTACTTCGGTTTAGACTGATATTATTTAAGTATAACGGGAAGTAAATACTAACTATTACGTATAGTGTAATTTTTTTCTAATTATGTTGCATATTTAACTTGTTTTATCATAACCATAAATATGTCTTGCTAATCATATTATTCTGTTATACGAAAGCAAAAGTAATACTTAACTGAGCGGGGGGATATATTAACAATTTCTTATCATCTACATGTATTTGTCACCTCTGCCACCGTTTCTCGGTACACATAGGACGTCTTCGCTCAGATCACCGCGACCGGGGACAGAATTGGGCAAACATTGAATACATTCGCCATGCATTGTGAGTATTGACTGACTTATGATTTGATGCACGTGTGCGATCGGTTGGGATTTGGGACAAACTTTTGTAACAATCAATCCTTACGCGCTGCTTCCCCTTTCTAGAAGATAGTAGAATAAATTCTTCCTTGTAATAAAATCGTCTTTTGAATTTACAAAATGGGTGTTTCTAATGACACAAGTATGGTCTTTCTGTATAATATGTCTTCTCTATATGTCTTTCCATATATTAATAAGCGCGGAGTGTATTACAAAGAAAACATGTTATTAGTTTTTATTTAAGCAGCTTATGTAATTACCTAAAAATATGCCACAAATAAAAAAATGACGTAGTGAATATTTTTTTTTCTTTTTAGGTATTCTATAAATTATAATTTTGTTACAAATTTTTAAGAAAGCGCTCGGCTATTTATTTTTAATAAGCAGTTTGAACAGTCCTATTATCTACAAATTATAAATTACACAAGAGTATACATAAGCACAAAAAGGTGAACAATAAAGCATTGCACAAAATGTAATGTCCAGGAATAAAATTAAAAATATAATAATAACAATATTTTATTTTATAGAAATAGGTATTATTGTAATAACAATTATTAACGTCAGTTGTGTAAAGAGCTTAATTAAGCTTGTCTATTTTAACGTCTATTCCAAATAACTATAAAGTATTCAAGTGTCTACAACTATCTGCTGCCTCTTCGACAGTTATCTATAAAGCTTTTTTGGTTATTTGAAAAGATGTTTGCGTGGAGTATCGCCGATCACAGTGGAAGTGTGATTCGCGTTCGTCCCGCCACTTCAGTTTGAAGTAACGCAATAAAAAAATCCACCCGCGCCGCGTCACGCACCAGCATTTATTTTGATAGTGAATTCGGCTTACCGCCATCCATTGTACTGATACCATTTGATTATTGATTTTTACGCTAAATGTCCCCTTTTTCAAAATTTCTATTCATCGCAATTATAACTTCCTTTAACATTTTTGATGTATTTAATTCTGACAAAAGGACGAGCCAGCACAATGTCATTAATAACCCGTATGGAACTTGTTGCTTTCGGGTTCATTCTCATGTGACACCTATATTCTCTCGTATCCACATACGTACCTATGTCGCATTCTAGTTTTTTGCAAGTCACATCAAATATTTATGGAATAACCGAAAATCTTAAGAATTATTATAATTGCCCAATAGTCGTAATCTAGTCGCAGAATGACTTTTTTTAAGTATAAACAATTACTTAATAAATGATAATAATAATATTGAGAATACGAAGTTTAAAGGATTTGAAATAAAAAAAATTGCACGTTTCAAGATTTTGTGTTTACTAAGGAAAAAAATAATAAATTTAACGTTTGTAATCAATTAACCAGAATAGCTGCTTAGATATTGCAAGATGTTTTATGCACGTGTTTAAGTGAATTATGTAGCTGAGTTTGATGAGAATTACTAAAAGCAATTAATTTTGGGATTGATGGGACATTATGCATAGCATAATTCGGGTACTTAGTCTTTATCTTTTCGGACCTTCGCTGAAATTTATTCGAAACACTTTTAAATTGAATTGTACCAAAATATACTTATTTAACTGAGAATGTTTTTTTTTGTTGCTTTAAATGATGAGACGAGCTTGCCGTTCGCCTCATGGTAAGCGATACGACCGCTCATAAATAGTAGAAACACCATCCAACATCTTGAATTACAAAGTATTGTTCGGTATTTCACTGCGCTCGCCGTCCTGAGACGTGAGATGATAAGTCTTATTATGTCCAGTAGTTACACTGGCTACAGTGTCCTTTAACCGGAACACAACAGCGACTACTCACTTGGCGGTGGTACCTACCCAGGCGGACTCTCACATATGAGAGACCTACCACCAGTGAAAGTACCTGGCTTGGTTTCAATTGCTTCAGATTTCACAGCCGTATTTTACTAATTACTTATGTTTCAGATTAATCTTTAAATAACATTGGAACTCAAACTGTTACCTAATTATCTACTGAATGTTTTAAGACATGATAATCAGCATAATAAGCGTAATAAGGTGTAACGCAATGCAGTACTTTTCAAATCAAAGTTCTGAATGATACTATGATCTATTTGCGAATTTCCCTCTATTGGGGCGATACGTTCCTCTAATCACCCCCTTTGTAAAAAATAGTTGTGTATAATATTCTGATACAATTTCGACGACAAAAAATTAATAATATAATTTCGTTCTATTTATTATGTAACACACAGAATAAGTTCTAAGCCCTAACAATTAAATAATTTTCACTAACTACTTACTTTCATTTTCTAGCTACCCATGGCTCTCAGTACGCAATATTGTTAAATTCTAAGTAAGAGAGTCGGCGTTGAAACACTAAAAGCATATAGAGTAAAGGTAAGCCATTCATTCTGTTATTTTCGCCGGGACGTAATCCTTTAATCTTCCAAGTATCACTGGCTACAAACACATCTATATTTTAGTCCGCACAACAATATCTAATTGTCGCCAGAATAGTACATTTGAGCCGAAAGTAATGCCACAAAAGAGTTTGTTTATGTCCTCTTTGCATCAGTTGTTTGTGTTGCGGCACAGTAGCCGTCGGGTTTGTTTGCGTTTAATCCGTTTGTAATAGCCTTTCTTCCATGTTCAATAATAGACACAAAACTTATAGCGGCACCTTCAGTGTCTCCCGCTAGCTGGTGTCGGGAAAAATGATTTTTCGGTATTATAGGTGCTATTAGTTATTTGAAACATCGTTAATTTGAAAACACTAATGTTTGCAAAAAGATTTTATTTAATTTAGATTTTATTTTACACAATATAAATAAATTTTACTTATCAAAGGCAAATTTTGTAGCAATTCTTGGAATTAATTCGTATTCCAATTTCGCAAATGTTCACTCATAATTTAAATAAAACTCTTAGAAACCTCTTATCTGCTAGTGAAACTCTATCTTTGCGAAATCAGATCCCGGACGGTTTATTCCTAAGTTAAAGAGAAAAAGTTGTGTTTTTTTTCTTTTCCCGATAAAAAATACAGCGTAGGTAGAACAGGGGCGGGTCTAACAGCTGCTTCTAATTTAAAAACTGCAAAAGTGTTATTTTTTATTGTGTTAGTTACAGCAAGTACTTGCACAGATTGGTTGCCTAGGTATATGGTTGAAGAAAGCCCGATGTAGCGAGGTGATTTGATTATGAGGCAAGCAGGTATGTATGGTTATTGCACATTCTATACATGGTTCTGAATGCTTCCCAAAACAAGTCTTTATAGTGTATATTCTGTTTGCATGAAACGATGACCGCATGCTCCGTTGGAATCATTTGGCTTTGGTCTTATTTTGATCCTTGAAATATAATTTATTAATTATAATTTTGACGCGTGATATTATATCTCTTGTTTTGCGCTTAGTATATTAAATATTTTTAAATGCGTTTTGTTTACGGTAATTATTTTGCGTATGATAAATATGTATATTATTTATTGCATCAAGCATATAAGCATATATTTACATTAGTGTAGAATTCATTATATGTTTTGCACTTTTTAATTATTGTCACCATCTTTTATCACACGAATTGTGATTTTTTTATATTTTTACGTACAAAAATAAGTATACATGTGTTCCAAATTTAACACTGAACGAATTCAAACCCAGTAGAGTTGCAAAAAGCGTGTCGAGTAACAGCAAAAGGGATAAGTTTTTTTAACTGCAAAAAAGAGTTCAACAAAAGGTTGATAAATGGAATGTGCGCAACATAACGGGCTTGCAACTCGATAACCCTTAACACCTTGATCAATGTGGGTTACTAGGATGTAGGTAATGAGTACCGGTGCAGACTTCATTTTTTCTTAGTTTGTCAAAAAATGAACGGCTGCTATTTTCTCTGGTGAAATATAAGGTGTTGCATCCAAGCAGACTGACTAGTATTATGGTACGCCCAATATAAAACATCAATACCATACAGTTGAAAACGACATATACATATATAACTACATTACAGATAATCTCGTAGGCAGTTTTTTTCTTTAGCATTAATGAAGCAACAGTAGTCTCAGTTTGCAGTCATAAAAAAATCTTATACTCATTGTATTCTCCTTAATGAATTCTAAGGTACCTATAAACCTTATTTAGTGTCAATAAATTTATTTATTACGATTTGAAATGCAGTAAATTTCTCTCCATTATGCGTCGCTTTGCCTTCTATCCTATTATTTTGTCACTACTAATTTACGTACACAAATTAGGTATTTTAAATTCCTAGTGCTTATATCATCAATAAAATAAAATATTGTGGAGTTTCTTTGTATATGCTTCTGTCAGTGTAATTACTAGATATATATATAACCTCATGTCAACATAGTGCGCAGTGCAATACTATACAGAGTACCAGAACTTTGTAATCTAAAGTTTCGCATGGTATTCCCACTGTTTATGGACGTCATGGTGCTTAGGTACCAGGCGACACTGGCGTTTCTCGTTACTTAGTTTTGAAAAATAAGTAGTAGCCAGAACTATACAACCAAGTAAATATTTTATATCTCTTCGTGGACATCTTACCTTACTAATGTTATACATGCGAAAGTATGTGAAAATGTTTTTACCATTCACGCGGGCGAAGCTGTGTGCAACACCTACTTTTACATAGTTTTTTAAAATATTATTATAAAAATCTGTTTCGTTTTACTTAGCCTATTAGAACTTATGTTCAGTTGCGTATATCGTACATAACAATACGTAATAAAACCCCGCACTTGAATGTAGCGGGTATTCTTAGTGTTCTTCTTAGATTATAATATGCGAATAGGTACAAATAAAAAGTTTACATCAAATTAACAATTTTTTTTTCTTTCTTATTTATAACACGTGAAGAATTATTTTTATATGATTACATAAAGCTCCAAATATATATTATTATGGGAACATATAAGCAATGTAAATCTTTCAAATTTTTTGTAAGTATTTATTTATAATTTTATATTATTACTAGGCTCACGCCGCCGTCGGCGAGAAAATCTTTTTCCGTGGCATAGAAAAAAACAGATTATAATTCCATTATTACCCATGAGAACAAAATACCAGGGTGAAAAAGTAGCCTACGCGTTAATTCAAGACGTGTTCGAGTCGTGTGCTAAATTTTATCAAAATCTGTTCAGTTCCTTTAGCGTTTACTTCTAACAAACATCCAAACCTTTTTCATAAACTTTTAAATTTATTATATTAGCAAAAAATATAAGAAGTAAGATAAGATAAGGCAGACACAATATTTTTTTATGCAAGTAGATCACAGATGAATAATCTCGGGATTTACCTGCACAGCATTTATATTTCAAGAGATTAGGACAGCTATGAATTGGATTCAATCGTACGTATTCCCGGGTAAAGGAAGCTGTGAGTGATGCAAATTATTCTATTAACAAAATAATGCTGTTGTACGATATTTTCAGTGTAAAAAGGATTTAAAACGTAAATGTTACATAAACGGCCTTGAACTACATCGAAAATCAATAGTACACATAATCAAGTGCACTATTGTGGCATCAGCTGATCGGATCCCCTGTCAAAGGTCATTGCACTCACTATTGTTCTCGACACAGCGCTCATACAGAAAAAATACTGCATCAGTAAAAAACGTTGGCGGTCTATAGATAAAAAACTTAACCCTACCGCGGAGTCGCGTGGCAGGTACCCCACACACAACCCTTTACAAAAACGCTTACAAAAAACACTCAGGGAAGCGAAAGGGTAAAAAGGGTTGTTATTACGCATGCGCCCCATGGGATCACTGCCCTCGTTTCTCATTTTAAAATTTACAACGTGCGCATTTACAATGAGTTTTTTTAATCAATACATTTGCCTTGCATAAGCTTCTTGAATTATTGTTCCTATTTTAAATATTCTTATTTATTAAACGTAAAAGGATGTCATTATTAATAAATAATATCACTAATTAATCATTCGTTATAAACAATTTTGCTTCTATTAATCTCAATTTTTTAACATATGAACAGCTCCACGTAAACTTAGGACTTCAGAAGATGAAATTTATAATTAATAAGGTGTTATTAAAATATACATTATAAAGAAATTCAAGATGCCATAAGCTTAGTTCTCATATTATGATTGCAGTTTCGTAGTTCACGTCAAGTATTAATTATAAGGCGACTATTTGTTTAAACTGCCTTTTATGGTACAGTTCTATGTGATTATTATCTTATAGTATTTTGAAGGATTACTATAATTAATAAAAAAAATCTTTATAGAAAATTATGACAGCCATGTCAGTAGGTTTTAAATGGGTTGCGATTTAAATAATATTAAAACATTAATTATGGTACTTAAACAATAAGCACAAATTGCATATCACTTCCTATGAATGAATTATTAATATTTAAAGTACTATTTTTTACATTTTAGGAAACATGCACCTTCAATTCCCGTTGTATGTATCCTATTTATATACATATTATAATACTGGCAAAACAAAGAAACAAACGGTCTCAAGCGAAAATTATACATTATAAGCGCATAATTTGATAATAATACAAACAGTTGCTGGGAATACACGAACGCGGCTACCAAACAGTGGAATGAAACTATAATTAAGAAAGATAAATATCGTTTATTACTGTTAGGAAAGTCGATTAGAAAAAAACTACCCCTTTCACCCCACAATTTGTAACCCGTACGGTGGGCGCCGCACCGCCGCACCGCCCGCGCATCGCCGTCCGACACGCATAAAAACTAACGCGCGATACTTACATATTGTGGAGCGCACTTTATTAAAACATTTCAAGTGCATCATATTTATGATAAATGCAATGTTATTGTTCGTTTATATTTAAGATGTAAAGTAATATTGTTTAAATGCGTAAAGTCTACCAAATACGTACGAGAATTCCGATTATATACCGGGGACTGTGACCTACAGGAAAGAAATAAGTGAAGCCTGATTATTTTTGCATTTACAATCCACGTGTATAAATTTATAGTAGAAAAAATGTAGGTTTGTCGACAATTGTCAAGTTTTATTTGTTCTCACAGTACGCTTGCCTTTCATTGGTAGGTATTTGTACGAGAAATAATTAATAATATGCGACGCATTAATGAATCAATCACATAGTATATCACTCTTATATTTATTTAAAACTTATATTATTTTACAAATGAAATATCTAAAGTAAGTAACGTTTGCTTTCGAGTATAGAGCACTAGCCCACATTGTCATGCAATATGTGAAACATCGTCGGAAATAGACTCCATACTTTGTTATCCGCATGGAAAAAATGTTACAGTTACATAACGCTTTTCCATAATAATAGAATCATTATCGAAAAACAGAAGAGCGGGCAGCTGATTTATTGGACGATAATAGTCGCTGTCATAAATAGCTTTTTTCTAATGAATGTTTTTTGGGCATGCACGTAGACTTTAGTGGACGCACACCCGGCCCTATGCAGCTTTTTATTAATGTAGACCGACGATTATGTATGCATGTTTTTTACTTTGTCTATACAGAAACCTGGACAAAAACATCTAGCATCTTTTATTATAATTAGAAAGTGTATGTAGACGTTTTTGATAATCATTCATTGTTATTTAATTTAACGTCAAGTCGTTTATACCACGAGTTTATTACTCCTTATATAGACAAACATTATTGTTTTTTTATTCATTTGTCAAATGATATTTAACCAAAATGTTTAAGCATTTGATACAGTCTCCAGCCAAACTAACAAATAGTAATAATAAAGTCGATATTATGTTAATCGCTAGTTTCAACCGTAAAAAGTTGTTCCAACATATTTGTTGTTATTAAAAATCCATTGCCGAACGTCACCCACATATGCCGACGACCTTGACAATCGCACACGAGTCCTCCGCGGAGGGAGACCGATTGCATACTGCGTTGATTTATGGTCAGTCCTCTGTTCAAATATTACAACAAAAACGAAACAAGCGTGGACGACACATCCGCCACGCATGGACTCGTGTGCCTTAAAAACAACTCGTTCCGGTGGAGACTTAAAACAAGTTAAAAATTCAGCGTTTCCTCGTTGAAAAAAAGAGTTAATATTGATCGTAGATTTCTCGTCGTGGGGTGCAGCGGCCGGCTGAGTCACCCCACGGTTTTTTACTCACCCTAAGTTATATTTTTTGTAAAGTCCCCCCTCCCTCCTACCTCCCGGCCCGCTTTAAAGGATGAGTAGTCTCTATGGAAACGGCTCGATCTAATTTATAGGCGGGAGAAAGTACGGATTGCTTAATTAAGAATTTAAAATGTGTCTGCTAAGTAATTAATTATAAATTTTCAGTCCGCCGGCTCGAGATAAAATATTTTCTTTTATTCTCTCTAATGATGAGCACTTTAGCTGTAAGTATAGCTATCGAGAATTCAATTAAATCTTGGAACAAAGCAAATTAAACGGACGTCTTTTATTTTTATCTACTTATTAATAACTCAAATCCTGGGTTTAAGAAAATCGATGGAGACTACATACGTACTTTAAGAGCACAGTAATTCTAATTATACAGGGTACTGTGACCAACACTTATTGTTACTATTCCTATAAAACTAATAATCAGTAAGTCATGGAGTTTCATTGATTGTGTGTAAGGTATCTGTATTAATACGCAAGGGTTGTTCAGTGGCACGGGAGTCGAGGGCACGCGCGGGATAAAAAACTGTGGGTCACGGTCGAGCCGAGCCCTCAGTTGGCGACTTTTTGTGGAACCGAGCGCACAGACAACGCGGCAGCGCTGGCGCACGTGCCCGTCGTATTGGTGAGATTATTCAATATTTATACGTATAAATAGACTTATATCGTTGTTTTTAATGAAATAGTAAAAAATATAATTTGATAGAAATAAGAAAGTCGTTGGATACAACGAGTTCTATCTTAAAAATATGTAATGCTGCGATATTACTTCTTACTTACCAAATTTTTTGATCGCTGGATGATTAGTCACTGTTTGAAGCGTAAAACGGTATGTAAGTACTGGTAAAGCAGCTTTACTCATATAACTCTATAGGGGCCGTATACATCTTAATTATAATGCCTCGAAATGCAACGTAAATTCATTAACCTTCATTTAAAAATTACTAAATACAAATTTTACTCTTTATTTATTAATAAAAAGTATGCACCATTAACTAAATTATTTTATTTTTATATGGTCAATATACAAATCAAATGATCTTCGGAAAAGTATATTTTGTGCAAGTAAAATTTAAATTTATTTCCGCACGAAGAGTAAGTATAGCTGCATTAGAGTATGCCGACGGTTCTGTGCAAAACTAAAATTATTACCGATCCTAAAATTTATTACACGTACTAGTTATATTTAAAAATACGGTTATTATTATATTAGGAACAACTGTAACTACACTGGTACAAAACAGATTTTCTCAGAAAGTAATCTACTTAAACGTTTGTAAAACAAAGTTAAGACGTGTAGGTAAATAATAAATAACTAGGGTTTTCTTTTGAGGAGTAGAATCGAAAAATAGAAAACAAACCATGATATGGTATGTCATAACCATCTTTATAGGTGTATAACTTGGTTAAAATATTGTTACCTTTTAATATCAATTTCCTATTATTTATATGGAGTACTAGTTGTATTTACATAATGATTAACAGTAGTCCGACTAACCAACTTAATATTCCAAAAATAAGTAATTATTAAAAAAAAAATTATCTATTTCCTTTCTATTGATTCTATTATATATGCCTATATATGTTAGACAAACATCTAAACACCTAGGTGTTGAAACACGAACCGCTAAATGCAAGTTTGGCGTGTATAGACAGTATTCCGACTATTTACTCTCAAAATAAAAACACTAAGCTGCACCCAGTTTCATATAATGATACTTTCATTAAGTATATAAATTCGTACCTTTAACATTGGATAAAAATGTGTTAGTGTGACCCTTATACCCTTGACCTGCCAACAGACTCAACGCGCGATTTTACTAAGTAATGTTTCATTTATGAAATGGTGCTTCTTAGAACATTCCTTTGAAAACCCACTCAAAAACCTAAGTTCTTGTTGAACTATTTGGTATCAACCTATCTAAAACTAGCCAAAACTTTGAACAGCACCAAGTATTCACTGAAAAAATCAGTCAGTAGAGTGTAGGTTTTTATTTTCGGTACAGACGCTAAAATCGGCAACGTTGTATTATAAGATCGCTTAGCTCTACATTTGTTTGTCTGTTTATTCAAGAGTTTATGACATTTTTCGCAAAAATAAATTAATGAAACGTTACAAAGCCCCTGCATTTTTATCTAATATCAAAATATGCAGGTATTGCCCCATAAAATCTGCAATTATGAATTGCACGAAACCACAAGACAAAAAATCGTTAATTACAATGTCCGCGTGGAAACCACGGGATATATTTTTATTTTCACGGCTTGCAAATATGCAATGTATTACAATGTTTAAAACATGAAATGATACGGAACTAACCCACGGCGAGAATTCGATTCTCATTTCAATGATTTTATGCAGTGTAGCTGATTGTTAGTCAGTTGAGAAATGCAGAATCAGAATATCATTTTTTATTTTGAAACAAATGACTATTTGATTCAAAATAATCATATTTAGATATAATGAGTAATAAAGAATGAATGCTTTTCGTGTCTGATGTTTAAAATTTTTAAGTAACTGTAACGTATACGCCATATGAGTAGAGTGATATATTTATATAATATTTGAATAATATTTAAGTTTTTAATTTGAAGTTATATTTTTACAATAGAAACATAAATCCAAGCTATTAAATTAAATATTTTTGGAAAATATTTGCCTGGTATAAGGTCTACATATCAGAAATTCTTCTTCTTTGCAATATACTCCATAAATAAACTGATGGCACTCTATAGGGCTTATATTATATTATTAGATTATTAGATTACAAGAATAGGAGGAACGGATTTGCTGATCATAATAATTAGATCTTGTGGATTAGACGAAAAAACAAAGGCGACAATGCTGCCTAATGAGCCATAAAGAAGAAAACGATACGTAGAGCAAGGCGTAGACAAAAAAGGGCGCGGCAGGGGTGAAGAAAGCGCGCGGGCAGAGGCGCGAGGAAATGGCGGGAGAGCTAAATTAATTTGCGCGCTCCCGCCAAACAAAGGCACGCTAATGGAACGCGGCGAATGGAAAAAATGCCACCGTCCGTCCGCTCTCCGGCGACTTATTTTTTTTTGTAAATACAACCTTTGACTTTCACAAATGAATAACATTACACCCGTCGAAGTTTGCCAACGGCTGCTTTGTCCCGATTTAATGAGGAAGAAGAAAACGCGATACTCACCAAGCTTATTCCTTAATTGCTCGCTGAAAACAAACTTGGCTTCTGTTTTAATTATTTCAAGTGAAATGTTTTGCGCGCAGATATTCTTTTGTTTATATAAATCAAACGCAACATTCACAATAATCAAAAATATTAGACACAAATGCTTTCCATTTGAAATATACCTCCTACGACCCACATTAAAATATTAGGTTACTAATGATAAATACTTAGCATTTTGAATCACATATAAATACATCTATACCTACTTTGATGGTAAAAAAGGAATTGATCATTTAGAGTTTAATTATGAATAATTGAAAATGATACATAGTTTATTAATTTTGCAGCCGGTATCTAATTTAAATTGAATATTATTTTCGTATATTTATACGGGTATTTACTTCGCTTAGTTAGCAATTTTAGTCAGGCACTGATTAAAAAATTTGTAACCCATACTTACATTGTAAATTCTCTTTCGGTTTCATCATTGGGTCCCTTGAGCATCAAGAACCTGATTTATCAGTATGCTAAGAAAAGAAAGAAGAGTTTATTTGTGGCTTATAATACCATAAAGAAAAGATACTCCAAAAGTCACTTGTATCTATAAAATAAATATGTTATTCGGAATAAAAATTGTTGTATTATGTATACTTACTTCTAATTGTGGCCGGGCAACTTTATAACTGAAAAAAGAATTGATTCTCACACTATACAAATGCTTGTACATTTGCTTATACCCATTCTTGCAAACGGAATAAGACTAAAATTTTATTTGCAATAAATTAATATAATAGAATGTATAAGCCATTATCGCTGCGATCTTCGTGTAATCGACTTATTCACAACCATCCGGAAATAACGAGCGATGGTTATCTAAACGTACTCATTCAGACTCTGATTTTTGTCGCGAAATGAAATTAATGCCCCTTGAATTAGCGGCAAGCACGATTTATGTTCTCCCAATTAAAAGTTTCCAGTGCTGAAGACATGAAATTAGTGGAATTCAGTCACATTTATCAAGACATCAACGTTGCCTCGCGCCACGCGAAACTTCCCAAATTTAAATTAGAGACGATTTTTACAGTTACCTCCCGACGAGGGGGAAGCGAGGGGGGGCGCTACCCTTTCCTTATAACGAGGAAGGCCTCATGCATTTTTATGTGCTTCTTTTTTCGCCGGCGTTTTAAACAAGGGGGTGAGCGTGGGGTGCGCCGGGGGTGAACTTTTTTATTCGCGTCTTGATAAGTTAGGGTTGAAATTAGACGTTCGAGTTTCGTTCGCGGAATTCATAATGACGAAAATTAATAAGTTTTCTTTTGAGGGCCCTTCGAACTAAGGCGTTCATCGAATACTTAAGGGTGTATTTTTCTTTATGTTGTAGTATCGTCGAATTTGAATATCAAATTTTTAAGGACAAAGACTAAAATCTGTCGTCAAAAATTTAAATGAAACTTTGTAATGTTATTCTGAAAGGGAAACCACGAAGGCGTTTGCACAAATAGGTTTTCATACTTTAAATGGGTAAATAAGTAGTTCTATGGCTTGTCATAATATTTCAAGCCGGTATATTCATGCTCGAGACAAAACTAACCATAGCGTAGCATAACCATTTTTACCTCTTATATTTGGACATCGAATTGAGTAATAAAGTTAAACACAATTTTTTTTCCTGTTTTGCAAGGTATGCAATGTATTAAACACGGTCTAGGCCCTTCATTTTATATGAAAACCTAACATTAAGAAACATACTTACGTGAGATTGTTTTCATATACAATAATTTCCAGATAAGCATCATTCAATACACTGCATATTTTGCGTATATTGTATGCATGCAAAACATTCGTCCTAATGATAATAAACTTATCCCTTAAAAAAACTTTTTGATTTGCTGTTAAATAGTCAATAATTACTTACTCTTTTTAAAGATGTTTTCACAAAATTAATGTGTATTTAAACATACAAAATCTAGGCATCTTATATTAATCTTCAGCTACATTATTTCATCTTAAAATCTGTTTTAAGGTACAAATTTGATACGAGCCGCAGACCGTAGCCGTAGGCCAATAGCAGCGAGCGACACTACTTGTTTCTATGAATTTCTATAATAAAAGATACAGCCCGGGCTAACCGGAGCAACAGTGGTAAAGTGGACCGCAAGGCGTTCACACTATCCATGAAATTCGTACTAAATTAAAGGAAGAGAAACTTCAATTTTATTCATATCGCCTAACATAGCAAATACGAGAGTGCTTGAAATAATAAATAAATCATAAATTTATTTTGAACGATTTGTCAGGGGAAATATCGGTTTGGATCGAATTGGTTAAAATAATATCTAAATTAAAATTGTGGGATCCTTAAAAGTAATTTTTCGTAATTTTCCATGAATAAAATTTGATTCGATTACTAATGTTTCTGATTTCAGTCCACCTTGGAATAAAAAAAGCCGCGACCGAATGTGTAGGCTGCAATGAGGTCTGCGATCCGTGGCTCGTCTCGGTCTTGTATCTTTAAGATTTTTTTTTAGTAATCATACAAGAACACACAAATTTACTGATTTTGTTTATAAAATATTTAATGTGGGTGTGGGACTCAAAGACGTATTAAAAAACTAAAAATCGAAACACTAAAACAATTTCTATTATTATGTAAATTATTATTACAAGGGTTGTGGGGTTGCTGGCTGCATTCATGATCTATCGACCTAAAAACTAAATTCATGTATTCCTTTATTAAATATTATTGAATTTTTTAATTAAAACAATGCGGCATTTATGCTTTAGGATAAAATTTTCATTACATAAATTCAAGTATAACGTGTTCTACATAGGAAAAAGCTCGACTCACGAGAAAATGTATACTTACTGTATTAATATAGATTCGAGTAACACATACGCATAAGAAATTAAATGATAATTGCACATGTGTACAAAACCTAGTAGGTCTGGACGTTGCACGGCCCACGCAAGGCACAGTACGAAAGTTGTTGACGGGCCGAAGCAAGCGAGAGTGGTGTAGCTTCAGAAGCAGACGTGTCCCGAGCACATGGGCACACTTGTTGAGCGTGTGTGGGCATGCGCGCTCACATGTCAGCGGTAACACACGCCGCTACATTCACGTCAGACACGAATCGTGCCCATTCATGTCTCATTAGAAAACCGCATTCACATTTTCTTCTAAAGTACGTTCTCTCTACAAAGAATATTCAAAATAGGCGTATTTATTCACATTTAATATAAGTATTGTAACTACGCGATGTATTACAACATTTGGTAATATTTATGTTTTATTACTCACCCTTTTGTAGTTATTGATGTAATATTTTAATAAAGATATTTTTGAAATAGTAACATTAAAAAAAGGAAAGTTACAAATAAAACGGGAAGCCAGGGCTATGTGCAACACTCTGGGAATCGAAATAGCTTTTGTAGTAGCATTAGGTACTTGTCTAATAATGTCGTTAACAACGCACATTAAAACAAAACAAACAACGGCGACGGGAGCGGGCGCGGGCGCGGGTGGCCGCCATCCTTCCTCGAATCCGTGTCATTAATTTACGTAATGCGTAGGTACGCGCTATCCCCAAATATTTAAGAAGCCTCCTCCGGGAGCGCCCGTTCCTCCACTATTCCCCTGCCCCGCGCCACCCGCCACCCACAACCCGCCTGCCGAGAATTATGGCGGCCGCCTTGTAATTATATTTTTTAATTTATCTTCCTTAGCGAATACAATGGAGGCGCCACCCCGCCACCGAAGCGCTTCTTTCTCATGCTGAATATTGTATCAGCCCGCTGAAAAAAGGAAAGAACGCTTTAATTACAAGCGAGAGAGCGACCGGCATTACACGCTAAATATTAGATGTTGTCCCTTTCTTGTATTTCGGTTGCCGTCGCACTCTGCCGCGCGTCCACTCTGTCGTCAATAATTAAAACACCTATTAACTCATTCGTATTCACCGGTGAGCCCTTATTAATTTCCATGTTACATTTTTGAACGACTCACCTTGTAAACTCCTGGTAACATACATCGTGTACAAACCATTTGTTTAATTGTTTATCATTAGATTTGTATTTTCTTTTTATAGAGAACCTATAATTATTTTAATAACATTAAAATTGAAGTACGTGACTTTTATTAAAGATTCATTTCTTATAATAACATTATCTAATAATAATTTTAATCAGCCTGAGAATAGCGAGGGCATATTTTAATACTAATTATAATGCAAGAAGATCTGTATTTCAAAAAATTCAAACAATTTAAAGTTGTAAATAGAATGCAAAATATTACGGGCGACGGTGGCCACGTACTATTAATCATCTCTGTCTAGAAAAGTGTACGCACATGCTTGCATGCACTCATGCTCTTTAACATTTGCGGACTTCCGCATTATACATATAGTCATTCAGTCGTCGGAAAGTTTACTTTACTCAATCTTTACTAAAGTTACAAAAATATGACGGTGCAATAAAAATAGAACGAAAATGTATGTCCACAGCTGTATTACAACAGTTACGTTTCTGAGGAATTCTCGTTAATAACTGTACAAAAATTCGTCAACTTATCTATCAAATTGAAATACATCATCGTTTCAAAATATAATTAATTTTAATAATTATAAATGCAATATAATTTATTTCTAAACAAGCAAACGAAAATGAAAGCAGATTCCTCGGCACAGCGCGGACGGCCGTAACTGCAGTACTTAGCGCGAGGAGACAAAGTATAAAGTGGCACCCCATCCACCCACTGAAAAACGTCTCTAATATTCTTTTAGAAACGGTGGCATTTACGGGCTATATTTTATCCTGAATTTGCATACGCTCCTTTTTTCGTACCCGTCCTCCACTTTATGGGTGAGTATTTTTTCATCCAGGGGTTAAGATACAAAAGGGTAAAGCGCGGGATCGGGCTCCGATAATTAAATTGCATCGCGAGAGCGGCGCGCCGCGCCGTGCGAACTGCGGGTGAACGCAAAAACTGTGCCTCACATTTCGCTGCAATCTCTAGTTTTTATCTCCCTAAATTTGGGAGTGCACTGACATGCGACGCTTTTGTATTGTTCTACGATACATTAAATTTTATAATTAAACTATTCATCTTCAATGAGGTTGCCTTCATGGTAATACCGATTTGCATTTAGTTTATTACTTTTGTATTAAACAGTTGTAGAGACAGCGGATTTGATAGGGTACTCGTCCGCGATGTTTAAGTTAAAAATTAAAACATTTTTAACAGTTACCTATAAATTTTACCCGTGATTATCTTTTGTATAGATAAAATCGCCATTTGAGGAATTAAATATAATATTTGTGAGTTCTTTATTAAGATCATTTAAAAATATCACCTAAAAACTAAAAGGTTAAAACCAACCGTTCTGTAGAACTATTTTGTATTCTGTGTAATTAAAATTGTAATTTAAATAAAAAAAAGGCACTGGGGTAGTGATATAGATACACATGTTGTAGATGATAGAGGTTCTGGATTCCATTCTGGACGAGTGGCTCAGTGGCGTAGATGTACTACGGCACGAGAGCCGGGCTGATATCTTGGGTTCGAGCCCAGGGTAAAGTTATATTGGGTTTACACTCAGTGTTAGCCTAGAGTCTAAGTAGAACAACTACTTGGGGTCACCCAATATTTGGCAAACTAAATAGAATGTCTTTTTTCGGTTTACTTTGCCAAATATTTATATCGCCCTAGAGTCTATATATCCTCTAGAATCAAAGTGATATTTGGGTTTTTCTGCTCAGTATCAGCCCGGAGTCTGGAATTTGTGCCCGATATGGCGATAGGCTCGCCCCTTATCACATCATGGGAGGAGACAAACATGGCGAAAAGTGAGTACCCTGGTTGCGCATCTTCATACCCCTTCGGGGATAAATGCGTGTTGTGTTTGTTTGTGCCCTAGATGGCACAAACCAAAACTCTTGTCACCGATATAATAAACGTGACAATAAAAAAGGATGAATGCTATGATACTTACTTACCATAAGACTATTGTCGTTCAAAATTGAACGTGTTTTATAGTGAGCGCGAACTATATCGGTCTTAGGACACACAACAGCGAAATTTACCAAATTTCCACGGTAGAACCCTAGAATCAAATTCACAGCTTGGAGCATAGCATATTATCACATGTCATTAATTCATCTCTCGCGGATGGAAAGCCCACGGCTCTTTATAACGTAATTAAAACAATTGTATGTTTTATATATTTTATCTATAAATAGCTATTTATAACATTGCATTATAACACCGATGAGCTCATCGGTGTCATAATGCAAGTCTAAACACCAAACATATTTTAAAGATTTGATGACATTTGTTGAGACATAATTAACTTGAAATTGATTGACAACTTATTTGCTATTAAAACATTTTTTTTCACTAGATTTATTTATGTGCTCAATAATACCAATACTAAACAAAAATATATCAGTTTTTACGAACATATTTTTGTTTTTGTGTGAGATAAAATGAAGTGATAAACAGAATAAAAGTGAAGTAACGATATGTTCAATTTAACCAGTGATCAATTCGTTCAAGTGACCAAGTTTATATCGTGTCATATTTATACACCTACATATCTATTTATCCCGATTATGTATCCAATTTTCAAATAAAAACTTAAAATATTACTTATAATGCACTCTCACATACGGGAGACCTAGAAATCTATTCGACTTAAATGACCCATTAAATTTTAAAGTGAAAACCTTCAGTTGATATAGAATCGATTAATGAATTATTTTTGAGTTTCCATGACTTGGAAATAAGCAACCAAATACATTAAATTTCATGTATTTTATACTTCGTTGTATTAAATGTCTATAAAAATATTTTGTTAATTGTACAGTACGCGCACGGCAGTTTTATTTGAATAGCAAACTGTTTCTGGCCATATTATGCCCTATACATAATAATATAATTCACCAGTATTCGTTGGCGTTTGTTAGTTAATGCATATCTTTATTCAAAGATTAAATTAACCTCAACGTTATTATATGCAACGATGTAATTAAGTAACTTCATTAACCATTCCAAACATACATGCCATAAAATATTCAAAAGTTAAAAAGTAATTGTATTAAACAAACAGAATCTAAGAAAATACTACACGTTGTAGCCATGATTAATAATTTAACTAATAAATTAGAAGAAATCTTACCCTGCCAAGTCAAATTACCATAATTGCTAATCAAATGTTGTAGTAGCCGTCGCGGCATTGCTTCTCCCTAATTACAAATTCTAAATCCCTCTCTTGTTTCACAGGCCCTTTGAATTAGTAAGTCATTGCGTTCCTTAAAACGATAAAATGAATTCTACCTTGCCTACTTTTCATAGAAACATAGATAATGTGCTTGTAATTGATACAAATGGTTGTCTTTCTTCACAGTTTGTATTTATATAGCAATATTAGGTGGTGTCGGTAACTGTGTATGTATGTACTCGCCTAATACGATTACACACAACTCAGTGGAGTAATAAAAATGTGTATAAAATAATAATATAAGCCTATTTAATTTAATTCCTGACAGTTTTATAAGAAGACCCTGTAAATTTGTTTGAAGTCCCATAAAGAGGAGTTTCTTGAAAGGAAAAATAACTCGTCAAAAAACTTTATATTAAACATTTTCTGTGTGTAGGCATTGGAAAGCGACGTAGCGCGCGATTTTAATTCTATCACAAGTCTACTTATAAATAACGCCGGCTCCAATTAAAAGAGAGCTGCAGCTTTGAAAGGAATGAAGGAAAGTACGAGTACTTAGGTGGGGAAATGTGGCCGTGTTTACGGAAAGCTCCTCGGGCAAATATTATCGCGAGACGAGCGCGATCAAATATTCAGAGGGCGCGCGCGGACGGAGGCGGCGAGGCGCGGGACGCAACCCTCTCCAACTTTCAAGCCCTTCCCTTTGCACGCCCTACACTAATTACGTTTAGAGTTCTTAAGCGAAATTACTTAGGCCCCTCGCCACCCGCGCCCGCGCTACCTCGCAGCCCCCTCCCGGAAATGAGACGGGTTGGAAAAACAAGAAAGAGGAAACTCTTATATAAGAAGGTCCCTGTCTTTCTGAACCTCCTAAATCTGGGCAATCTCTAAAAGATGTTGATGTAATGATTTTTTTCTTCATTTTCGCGAGCGTTCTCTGTTCATGAGCGGTTGCTAAGTGAAAAGCAATTAAAGCACGGGCGAGTGATCTCCACCTCCCACCCTGTCCTACCTCGGGGGACACAATCCCCCACCCGAGTCGAGACTATGTCGATCAACAAGAGAGATGTTATAATAATAAATATAATTTTCATGCATTTAGAGAATCATCGTACAAATGTTCGGATTAAAAATAATTGCAAATCAAAGGATTTCGTTACATAAGTAGTGAGTCGGTACCTAATCCAATTGTTAAATAGTTACGGGCTAGAGATGGAATCAGAAGTGAAATGGCTTCACGGGAAATCGTTTAAATTTAGCAGGCAACTGCCGCCGCCGAGCAAGTTTCCGCACCTTTCATGAGCCAACGCACAGTTTAATTTCCTAATTTTCAAATCTCTACAGACAAGACGGTCTTGGAAGACTTTATTATCCAATAGGAAGCTACCGTCAACGAACATTCAAATGTTCCGTCGGTACAACAACGCTGTATAATTTCCTGTTTCACTAAACGGCTTTGATGCTCGTAAATAGAATTTTATGAATAATTACTTGCGTTGTGCCATTTTAAAATAAATAATATTAAAATTTTAGAAGACTAGATAAAATGTCACATCTTTGCTTTTATAAATCTGCTCAATAAATTATTAACTATCTAGAATCTCTCTATACCTACTGCGACCTTCCAGAACTTATTACATTTATTTATATGTCAAGGGAAATGTAAAGAAAATGAAAAGAAACCATTTATTTAAAATTATTTATAGTTCCATAACCTACTGTCTAACATTAGAAAATTAGCTAGAATTGCGCATACATAGACCAACGCCGTGAAATTACAAAACAGAGGGAGAAAACTTGCGGCTGTTTAATGAGATTTAAATAATTAATGAGCGTGCAAAATTGGTTTCTTTTTCAGCAGCCGAGTGCTTTGGGGGCCGCGATGAAAAACATGGCATAATTGCAACCCCGTCAGAGGGACACGCTCGCTAACTGCTTCTCTCCAGTTTTCACAATATATTGCCTACAGGGACTTCTCCACAGATCATAATTTATAAAATAAAACTTTTAATTGCCATCGCCATAAATCTTATTAATACATCAATTAAACTTTCAAGTACGGTGTTAGTCTGTGTTATATATAATACGGAGGCATTTTTGTTGAAGTTTAATATGACTTGATGTATTTTGAGATATTTTAAAGTAGTCAACAGTAGTAAAACCTATTAACCTGCCTTATAACGTTAGACCATATACTGGTCTATATCTTCTTAGCTCGTAACATATGACAAACGCGAAACTAAAAGACGATACTATGGGAATATAATTGACTGTTACGTATAACTAAATTGAGATATTATCATGTGAGTGACAGAAATCCGTTACAAACTAAAAAAAAACTTGTCGCATAGTCCACATTTACAATTAATGCCGATATTATTTATTCCAAATGAAGGACATGGAAGCGGGTGCTTATTCAAATATCACGGCCGTTGCAGTCGAATTCCACATGATCGGCCATGAAATAATGATTTCCTATCCGAATAATCAGATTTCTCAATTCTTACTTTTTTAGCAGAAATGTAACTTTCAGTTCGTTGACTTCATTAAAACGAAATAGTGTTATCGGGACATCGTAACGGAATATGGAAAAGGAACAATGTTCTTATTCAAATGTTTGTGATTGACATCGCGCCGGGCGGTCAACCGCCAAAACCATGTTTCGCAAGATTTCGGCTCCCTTGCCCTACCGTTTGCTATTGTTAATTCTGACCAGGATCAAAGCGATTGTGATCAAATCCAAAAACTATTTAAATTACATTCAACACCAGAACTTGTGCTTGACAATTCCGTTGAGAATTGACGTTATTCCTTTAGTATTACTAGTACCTACATGGCTACACAATAATGAATTTATGTATGAGAGTTCTCAAGTTTTTCGACCGTAAATATGGCACAATCGATGTTAGAAAAAATATACCTTTCTGAAATTATCTAACAAATTGTATTAAAAATAATGTAGGGAGCAATAGCATACTCGTGATATTTATTGAAACTATAAAATATTTTAAAACTTTATTTTAATTAAACATCTTCGTACAATAGATAAAAGTAAAGTGATCTCCTTCTTTTCTCTCTTTAAAAACAATAATTTTATTTTCAGAATATAAATTACAAGAAAGCAAAATTCGCTTGAGCAAAATTTTGGTAATACCTTCGATCAAGTAATACTCAAATGCGATATTAATATACATTATAGATAATGATACATTGTGTAACATGCAGTACTAAATAGTTATTATACAATATTACCGTTTGTATATGTATTTTAATAAATTCAAATCTATCGGTTTGAATTTGAGGACGAGGAAACTGGACTATCGTCTAACGGATTACTTCATTTGATTATGAAAATAGTACTAGTTCAGGTGTATACAAAAATAATTTATATATAATTATAATTTCATACTTATAGTTTCGATATAAGTTTTATATTGAATTTATTATATTCAAGGTCTACAGATTTCTTAACTTTGTCATTAAAGTTAAAACCTTAGTAAACACTAGTTGGGGTAATAGTTACTAAACTTTAAAATAAATTTAATTGATAAGTATATTTGATGTTTTTTTTTTTATACCTAACAAACGGAATAAAATTAAACGATCACACAAATATTATAGTTTAGGAAATAGATAAACCAAGTAGTTATAGACCGGTTCTAATATCAACTTACTTTGGAGAACAATAAAACTGGTCGTGCTCGGTAGAGCGTGTGCGATCTTTAATTCTGTGTACTGTAATCAATAATAGATGTTGATGCTATTCCGTTTGTAGTCTGAAAAGGTTACGATTCTATAATAAGTAATCAATTGAATTTTAAGAAGCAGGTATACGAATAATGAAACGCTAATTGTACCTTCCTACTTACAATGTTTCAAGAGTTTAAAATTGATATGACAGCGACGACTGGTGACAATGGCGTGCATCATAGTATTTTTTATTTAAGTATGTATTTAAATGAGTTTGCACACATGGTGTGCAGGCAGACTTAATGCCAACTGCATTCTCTCCCAATCAACCTTGGTGGTGCAGAGATAGACGAAAACAGGTATATAATAAAATAAGAATAATTAATAGTATAGATAAACCAATTGTATATATATACTACAACATACATATATACGTAACCAGATACATAAGTAAATAGATAAATACACTAATAAGGTAACAAGGAATGGAGCGAAGGAAGAATGAACTAAATCAGAGGTATGAGGAGGATATTGCTTAACGAACGCACGTTCCTATCATAAAGGTACATAAAGTTGGAAGACAGATAAATAGGAGGGGTAGGAGATGTATAAAAAGAAAAAAGAATAGTAAGTGCACGCAATGAACGGCGCCGGCGCATTGGAGCCATTTTAACTATGATCGGTAAGAAGAGACGTCGAAAACTTGTAGAGATTAAAAATGAATCGAATGCTGTTATTAATATCGTGTTGACTAATCCAGACTTATAATCCTGCTAATCACTCGGGCCGGCACGGTTGTGGGTGGTCAAAGAGAACCAAAAACTAACAAAAGTTCAGTTAGTTCTTGCGACCATTCGAACCTCGCTGCTACATTTAAATTTTCAGAATAGCTATACAGATGTATTTACAGACACTTAATTGCTGGTGATAGAATATATTTTTTTATATCCGCTCGGATAACAACTACCGTACACAAGCTGTCAAAAGCCACCATAGTGGCCCACGTGAGTGTGTCGCGTTCCGGGATCAGCCTGTGTATATCCGGTTCCAACGGGCCGGCACAATTCTGTCGACTATGGAGTGGTAACCATCTCACGTCAATCGACATTTTATTGGACCCACTCCACTTACGCCCGAAATTAATAACCAATCCTAATCCAATGTATGCCATCTAAGATTGATAATTCATTCGTTTTTATGGATAAAGCATGCCAATAACCAATCCATAGATTCAGTAAGCTATCTCTAGCAATAATCGATCTTTGAGAGGACGGATTACAGATCATAGATTACCCTCTGTTTGAAAATGACAGTTTACGCTTGCCAATACTCTATCTACCCGTTTTGACATTTGATTTTATTGTTGTAAACAATCGCATTTTCCAATCGGACCAATTCCTCAGTTTACTCAATATGTTTTGAATATCGCTTACACTGATTTTAAGGGAAACGAAAAGGCAATGGAAATATCCATATTCTCTAGTGACAGTGACGACAATGATTTGGAGGGACTAGCGATACTGATAGCGAAACTGAAAGTCGCGCTTCATCACGGGTAATGAAAAGAGTTAACTACATGCAGACCCTGGATGAGTTTGATTTCACGTTTGATTAGGCTTTCGAAATCTGCTTGCCAATCATTGTTAGTTAAACTGATCTCGTATATTCGTGTTACTTCTATGTACAAGGTAAATAATTTTTGACATTATTTACAAAAATACCGTACCTACCGAACTATTAGATAGGTACTAACAAGGGGCAATTGCATCGTTTTTTCAGGAACTATGGTGTTTCTCCATTCCATCAACTTTTGCTGAGGAATAGGAAATATTTATATTATCTCTTTCAGGACATTTGGTACATGGAAACGTCGCTTCCCTGTCATTGCATTGACATTGCGTTTATCTTTACCTAAAGTTCAAACAATAATAATTGCAACTGCAGTTTTGCACAATATTTGTCGGAATCACAGGCTAGAGGAAATTCCAACCCAAGTGGAATTATCCACTGCTGATATTATTAATTATGAGAACAATATAGAGAATCAAGATGTTGGAGAAAGAACAGCATTAACAAATAACTTCTTTACTTAGTAAAATAAAATACCTTTACAATCACTGCTATTTATTTTATTGCTTATCTACATTTGTAATTCAAAATAATAATTACAAATTAACATAGTTTTATTAGTTGAAAGTTAAAACATAGAAACAGGCAGAATTTCCATACATTATCTATACTATTATATAAAGCTGAAGAGTATGTTCGTTTGAACGCGCTGGTCTCAGGAACTTCCGGTTCGAATTGAAAAATTCTTGTAGTGTTGGATAGCCCATTTATTGAGGATGGCTATTATAGAGTATATGTATATCATCACACTATGACCAATGGGACCAAAACGGCTAAAATTGATAACTTTTGAGAGCTTCCGTTGCGTGCGCTGCATAAACGGTTAAAGTTATGCAACAATTATGTATAACGGAATTGTAATTTGTTCCATAACACTGGATAATGTGTACAGAGTCCAATTATTATTATATGGCACCAAGTTTACTGCGTACTTCATACTAAAAACTAAATCCTTTAAAGATTTATTAATATATTATGAACAATGTTATATAACTTCAGTGTCAAAATATGTCAGCAACCACATTACTCACGTTCCATTTTGAAACTAATTAAAAAGTTTGTATCTTAAATATGACATGTACTAATTATTAATTATTTCTTTTGAGGGCTAAAATACATAAAATATTTTTTTATTACTCCAAGTCGCAATTAGGCAAATATTGAAACGAATAGTTTGTATGGAAAATACAAAAGTATTTTTTTTACGAATGGAATATTCTGCATAAAATGGAATGGTCAGGAGGGAACGCATCTGGAAAGGATTGCCAGCGATCTATCGTTGAGGCAAGCAAGGATAGGCGAGTTAGGATATTGGCATGCCGATAGGAGACCAATCGAAAGATAGTCGGCAATCTAAGATAGGTTTCTGTCTTGGATAGTAGATACATTATTAATTTCGGGAGTTAATCTCAGATGGGCTTACTGCCCTTCGTGTATAGTAAAAAAACACATACTAATTAATTATTGTAAAATATACTCTTATTCATCATATTATTTATCTCAATCATTCTTAGTTATATTATGGTACGTACCCGCGTCTGTGGTGCTGATGTCGCGGCTTCGATCTTCGGGTCGGGTAATGTTATAGTGGGTTTTCTTACTAATATCAGCTCGATGTCTGCAAATTGTGCCCGATTTGGCTATAGGCTCGCCCTATATCGCAATATGAAATGAAATACACATGTGGAAAGTGGTTGATCATATAGTTGCACCAGTTAAGTCCAGGCAGAGACTCTGGAGTCAAAAAGCGTGAGTGTGTGTGTACTGTGTATATATATAAAATACCTTCAATCTAATATGCATTATATTATGAATGTACGCAATAAAATTATTTGTAGCGTTATGTGCTACCTATGTGCTCCGTTGACCTCGCAACATTTTAGAGATTCACACCTAGATTATAAAGCCTAGATTAGGCATAATTTGGCCAAAACTCTTACAGTCGTCAGACAAGTTGCGCTTAAATATAAATCAATTAAAATTTTATAAATTTAATATTAGTGTAGATCGGTTTTTAAGACTTTCTTGTCCGTTACATGGTTGGAATAACTGCTGTCTGTATTTATGCGAATGGGAATTAATTATTTTAAAGAAACAGGTTTTTTTGTCCAATGGCCTAATAATGTTAATCACAGGTTGTAGTTATAAATTGTAGACTCAGCATATAAATCATACGGTTTTGCTGTTTCCGTATTGTTGTAGCCCCATCATAATAGCGCAAAAGTATGTTTAGCATCCGCATTAGGCCAAAGTAGTTGGCTTAGGCCTAGATCTTTTTAGTGGTACAGTAGGCCCATACTCAGCAGTGAGCAGTATATTAATACAGGGCTGGTAGATACCCAGCACGTGCTCCAGGTGTATATAATTATTACAATTAATATCTTAGTCGGACACTATTTTGCGGATTTTATCTAGATTTTTATATTAAAATTTAATTCGCGTAAACATAAAATATCATTGGTTGGATACTTTTGAAAAAGTTAGTTATTTCAATCATGGTACATACAGACAGTTGTCAATATCCTCAGTTAGGTGCTTAGTCATTCGCTATTTTTGGACTTGACAGAATTATTAGGTAAAAAAATGGCGAACGCTGACCATTAGACATATAAGATTATATTCAATAAAACTATATTTGGTTGCTGAAACTCGCTCTGAAGAAAATGACTATCTAAGCAAACTTACATTGAAAAGTAGTCGTTAGTATATATAGTAGCACCCGGAAAATTAATTTTATCTTATAATTAATTTTCTTTATGTAATTCCTTTCCTCCGGCTTGAGCACGCCGATTATAATCTCATCAGAGGGGGCGTAAAAAACAATCAACCGTAACTTTCTCTATTCGATTCCTATATTTTTTAAGTTTATAAATTAATTTAATTTTTATGAGAATTATGATCATTATTTTCTATTTCACCTTTTGCGAGATATTTCATCTTTGATCCATTATTATTAACGCAAATTATCTAAATACTAATAATTATCATTCCCTATGTATTGTTTATTGACGTCACGACAAAAGACTTGATTTAAAAACTGTAAAGCGATAAAAGGCGAGGTGTGCACGGCGCGGTGTAGGCCCGGCGCGGCGCGGCGCGGCGCGGCGCTCGGTGCAGTGTAGGCCCGGCGCACGAGTGCAGACGGAGCTGGCGTGTCGCCGCCAGTCGCCACGCGTGCGGTACTTGTGCCACCCTACCGATGTTATTATCGGTAACGCCTCACAAAAAACGCGGCCGGATTGTTTACCTCACTTTTTACCTTTTTTAAACTACTGTTTAGCTTTTTATAGTTATTTTTGTGTCGCGCACGCGGCTTCCACCTTTAGACAAGTTCCATTCAACCGTTATAGGTCGGTTGAACATCTCTATTGTTGTTTCTCGGCGTCGAGGTAACTCACTTTTAATGTTTATTTAAATGGAGATAATCGCCTTTTTAATACAATTTCGTTGATTTGTTGTTTATAAAAATGATAGTTGAGAGACATGGCAATAGAATGATGTGAATAAAAGAGGGTGTATTTTAGTAAAAATATTTATTGAGTTTTAATTTTTTTTGTATAAAATGCGATGATTTTTGCTCACCATTTGTATGCTAGCAGATACCTAATACATGATTTTTAATACTGAAACCACATTGTGATCAAGTTTATCTATTGTTTCTCAAGCACGTGTTAGATTTACCCACATTAATGTATCCTGGCATAGTTAATGATTATTTACATAATTTCGCGGCGATGTTACTATTAAATGAAGAAATAAATAAAACATTTCGTTCCATTTTGTCAGCAAGTGTTAATGGTTGATAAATACTCATTGTATTTTTTTTCTTGAGCTTGTTGCAATTTCTGCAGTTTTTTTATTAAACCTTTGCTAAGTTCTTTGCCTTCGTGATCGTGTGTTGGTAAACCCTGGAAATAATAATTAGTATTAAATAGTAATCATGAGAACACACCTTGTATATTTACTATAAAGAATGAATTTGAGTTATTTTAAATGTCGTCTTACATTGATAAATTACTGTCATTTTTTATATCCGAGAAAGATATACAATAAAGATTGAACGTTTGTCAGTAGTCAGGTTTTCAAATTAACTAATATTCAATATAAATTAGGAGAATCGATGTACTTTAAATAATTAGTTGTATAATTTATAACTAACAAGTATTTTAGTTTAACAATTGTTTTTCATTATAGGAAAATAACGAAGTGCAAAAGAGTAACAAAGTAAGGGGAATCTCGATCGATCTAGGTATAGGACTTCAACGCTATTTCTACGAAACAATTTTCCGCCTATGAACGGAGTTCTTCGAAATCATCTTATTATTTGTAGCCTATTCGTACTTTTTGAAATAACAAGGTACAATTTTCGATTTTTTTATCTGAATCATTTATTTTCATAGTGATTACCAGTGACAGAATTACATACTATAATCGACAAAAAAAAGATTTTATTAATGTTAATATTAGTGGGGACAGTGTTCCGTTGACTTGGCTAGTCTACTCACAATATGTCTAACTTAATTTACCTCTGAAATAGAGATGAAACAGATATCCGGAAACTATCCCGTATCCGGCCTATCCGGCGACCTAAACACTATCCGGCCGGATACCGGACATCTAGCGCCTATTCGGGTATCCGGCCGACCGGATACTGGACTAAAAAAAACTAATTGTCTTTAGGTAATTAAAGTTATTTATTTAGTTATTAATAAGAGTGATTGAAGTGCGTCGCAAGTCGTCGTCCAGTAGCTATCATTGTTGTCACTTCTGCCTAGACTTTGAGCGACTCACTTATAGCATTTGACGCGTATATATAAAATATCTAACAGAATCATACTCATCCAAACGAACACACTTTACCATATTAGTGCCTCTATCATGAATGAGTAAATGTATTTTAAATGCTTAGATATCCGGCGGCCGAATATCTGACTATCTGGCTACAAGATTGGCCAGATAACCGGTATCCGGCTAAACTGCTATCCGTTGCATATCTACTCTGAAGTCATATTGACATTTGAAAATTGCAATAGAATCAAATTATTTATATTTCACACCAGTCTTTTGTTTAATAATTTCTTAGCTCCGCTCCGCTTCCTAGCTCGTTTTATTGGACAAGTAAGATTAATAAACTTGGAAGAGAGAATAAGCAAACCATCCCTGGTTTGCTTCCCAGTCTTGATACCCGTAGTGTAAGAAACGGCGTTAACCAGAGAAGCGCGCCGAATTGCATTTATTTTGTGTGCCGCGGCGACTTTCTGATGCAGACAGTTCCACGGTAAATGTATATAATGAATTTATACGACTCGATTTAAATCGACTCAGCGATACTAATCAACGCTATGCATTGTGCCAAAACAGCAGAAACATACCTTGTCATCGAATTGCGAGTATTTATCAGTTTCCTTCTTGAACATTTCGCTGGGTGGTATTTTCTTTTGTTCTTCTTTAGCTCGCTGGGCCTCTAACAACTCTTGTTTCTTCTTTTGTTTCTCCGCTTCTAAGCGTTTCTTTTCTTCTCTTTCTTTCGCCAATTCTTCTTTACTGACCAACTTCACGACGGTGCGATCTAAATTAAGGAATATAATTTAAGTAAAATTATATTAAGTAATATTACTTTTATGTTGTTCCGACAATATTTTCATCGAAATATTAAAAATTGTTTTTAATTTTTTTTAAGTGCTCTGAATGACGGGACGAGTTTGTCGTTCGCCTGATGTTAATGATACGATCGCCCATTAACAGTAAGTTAAAAATACCATCCAAAATCTTGAATTACAAAGTATTGTTTGGTATTCTACTGCGCTCGCCATCCTGAGATATGAGATGTTAAGTCTTGTTATGTCCAGTAGTTACACTGGCTACTATGTCCTTTAAAATACAACAGTGACTACACACTACTTCTTGGCGGCAGAAATAGATATTGCGATGGTATCCAGGCGGATTCTTACATATGAGAGACCTACCACCAGTATACACATGATTTTACTTTTGGGATTATTACATAATGTTACATAGTTAGAATAATTGTATATTACAAAACCAATCTAATTGCTGAATTTATATCTCAACTCTATAGGTTGAAATGACTAACATGTTGAAGTGGTCGTGTCCCACCTGCCTTGTCCTCGAGCCTGACGCCGAGGTCGGGCAGCACGCGGTCCCGCAGCGCGTCGCACAGCGCCAGCACGTCCGCCGCCGCGCCGCCCCGCGCCGCCGCGCGCACCGCCGCGCGGAACTCGCCCAGCGCCTGCAGGTACGGCAGCACCGCCGCCTCCAGCTGCCGGCGACACGCGGCATTAGCACACAGTAGAAGTATAGTATCGTCGCGTACACAGTGGATGACTCACGCAGACGCCGTCCGCGTCGGCGACGGGGAAGCCGATGCCGCCGCGCGGGCCCTCGACGGCGCCGAAGACGTGCAGCACGTCGGTGACGTAGCGCGCGGCGGCGCCCAGCAGCGGCGCGGCGCGCGGCCCCGCCTGCCGCAGGAACACGTGCGCCGCGCCCGCCAGCTCCCGCAGCGACTCCATCGCGCTGCGCGTGTCGATGTTGTCTGCAAACATACTCATTACATGAACAATGTACTAACCAATTTGTATTCTCATACTTCTACGTAGTCAATGGAAAACTATCTCCATAAGAATGAAAATAGAAATAATAAGAACATTATTTGAACTAATTGGATATATTTTGTACCCGACAAAACTGAAAACTTAATACATGAAAACACCTAATATAGTAACTGGTTTTGCCCATAGACAGACAGTGTATTACCATGACGTAATTTTGGGAACCTACGAGAATTGCAAAACCTTTGTCGATATTATATTTGAACCACACTGTACGCAATATCAAAATACTTAACACACGAGCATGTAAACTGGATGACGTTAAGTTGGCACTACCACAATGTACCCATACTACGGTAAAATTAGGTATTACAGCTTTCGTTTTAGGGTTCCGTACCTCAAACAAACCTCTTATAGGATCACTGTTCGTCTGTCTGTCTGTCAAGACCCTCTTTCTCAGAAACCCGTAGAACTATCAAGTTAAAATTTATATCAAATACTCGGGACTACATGGAACTACTACTACATGGAGAAACAATATCTTACTGCACATGTATAGGAAAATCTAAAAACCCTGAATATGCACTTTAGTAATGAAAAAACTAATTTAATATTATTACAAACTAATTATTTATGACTGGTGCAATAACCGTGTCCAAAAATCGAACGACAATGTCAAATTATTACCTAGTGTTACCCCACTAAAAAATTAAAGAGTCATGGATGTGCTGCCATTCCTAATGGGAAAGAATAATGTTTACGAAGGGACTAGTCTGGGAATCCAGAAAGTTCGCTCAGTTGTATTAGTTAAACAAAATTGCCCAACTCACCACAGAGCGCAGCGTGTACTTGCTCTTTGACCGCAGTAAGTTTCGCAGAGAGCTGTTGCTCCTCGGGTCCCCAGGAGCCGCCGCATCCCTCATCGTACCCGTTACGCAGAGCGTCTTTCACCGTCAAAAAGAATTCCTGAAAATATACTTACAATATACTAAAAACTCATTTCCATAGATTTCATATAAAATTCGATATGAAATTGTACATGAATAATAAAACGTAAACGTATTACAACGAGTATATATGCCTGGTCAAACTATGGAATCCCTAACAATAATTAAGAATAACTACATAATTGAAATAATTCGAAAGATACAAACCTTTATTTAAAAGATTGTTTAAACAACTACGTTTTGCTCCAGCGTAATGAAAACATACAACACAGTTCCGCACTTTGCCACGATCCGATCCACTTGAACGGTAACGAAACTTTACGATCAGTTTCGATTGATAAGAGATCTTGCACTCCATACTTATTAACATTTTATTATGATAAAGGGTATTAACAAAGTCCACACGATGTGTTATGATAAAAAAAAAGAATTCATATGCATAGTACAAGTCAGGCAAGACAGCTTTACAATTACTTACATTTAAAAATGCGACAAGGGAATGAGTTTAATATAAACAAAAAATAACTCACATTAAAGAACTTTTCGGTTTGTATGGCCATGTCCATCGTATTTTCAGAGTAATCCAAGGTCTCTTTCCATCCATGCAAGAGGAAACCGAAGCGCAGCTGTCTCGCCGTGTGACGTTTCAACGCATCGCCGATCGTGATGAAGTTTTTCAACGATTTGGACATCTTGCAACCAGCGATCATCAGATGGCCAGTGTGCAGGAAGTAGTTGACCCAACCAGGCTCGTCATAATGTGCCTAAATGGACGACAATTATAAGATTATATTTATGAAAAAACTGATGACATAGAAACACACTTGAAAGTTTAATGTATAGATATGCACAGAGCTATGTACAGAGCTTGTATATTAATCACAAATTTCACGCCATTATTCCAAAAGGGGTAAGCAGAGATGCAACCTGGGTTCCTACTTTTTGCCAGTGTATGTTGTCCCATGACGTGATAGGGGGTGAGCCTATGGCTATATTGGGCACAAAGTCATGACTCTGGGCATCAGCCCAGAGTAGAGTAGGATCACCTAAGCACAAAAACCCAAATCACTGCACGACCCGAGACCTCAGAGCCGTGTGGTATCGCGCACGCAATTTGTACAACTACGCCATCGAGGTAAACAGTATATTACTATTAAAAAAATATCTTGCATTAGATACTATAGACTTCTCGAAGTATATGTAATAGTCGCTGGAAGTAGACGCTTTCCGTTACCTCACTTTGCGCTATTTCGTTGTCATGATGAGGGAATTTGAGATCGACTCCCCCGGTGTGTATGTCGAGCTTGTCGCCCAGCACGTCGGACGCCATGGCGGAGCACTCGATGTGCCAGCCGGGCCGGCCGAGCCCCCACGGCGACGGCCACGACGGCTCGCCAGCTTTGCTGCGCTTCCACAGAGCAAAGTCGTTCGGCGAGCGCTTCTCGGCAGTTTCGTCGCTCAAATCTCCTAAAATTTTAATAATAATCAATCTAGAATAACAATTCGACAATAGAAAACATAAATACCGACATGCCTTTTTTATTGCAATTGAATGACGAAACGAACATATCGGTCGACTGATGGTAAACGATACAACTAGCACAATAGCACTACCACCATAACACCATACAGAATTTGAATTAATAATGTACTGCATGGTTCTTCACTGCACTCCTCACCTTAACACTAGATGTTAAGCCTCACAGTGCCCAGTACTAATTACTATTATGCTGGCTACAATATCCTCCAATCCAAAACATAACAATGCAGACCCACTGCTGCTTGATGGTAGAAATAGACATTGTGTTAGTTCCTAGTGAGACAGCCATGGGGTTAAAATCACTTGTATTCATGGAGCCCACGCCATGGGCATACAAGAGACCTGCATTTCAAACTTGTTTTAATATTGACTTAATATAGATTTATTCACTTCACATTTAGATAACTTATAAAAATAACAAACAATATTCTTACCTTCTCCTTCTTGTAGTGATTTTGTGTCTCCATAAGCCTCAGGGACAAGCCTGGCATAATGATGTTTATCTCGGCTATCAAATTCACTAACATTAAAATAAACTGAACCATTAGATTCATATGCTAAGCCATTATCAATAATTTTCTGAATGTATTTAACTATTTGCGGGACATATTCACTAACTCTTGTTAATACATCTGGTGGCAACACCTGAAATTAAATACAAATTAACATAATAACTTTGGCACTAAAGACATGAGATAATTTTTTGCTATTTAAAGAAAGAAGAAGAGATAATTTTATTTTAATGAAGTAATACTATGCTAATATTGCAATATAGTCATGAGTCATTGAACATCCACTAGCCTTATCAATCATTCACCTCTGTTTAGTAAAATCCTGATTGTTTCTCTAATGACTCATTGCACTAAATGGTAGTAATTGTAACCTGGCAGTTATGTGTGGGGTACTTAACAAACTCTTAATTTGAGTAATATAGCCAATGGCATGTAAAATATTACTTAGGGACTTTTTACAAAACATCTCTGGATTGGAATGGAATGGTCTCCTGAGACAAACTTCCACAGATTTAAAATCCAAGACACACACCTGACTTTTTCAAGTTATGTGTTTATTATTTGTCAATTACATTATCATTAATTTTAACAATGAACAGATATATTGTGAAGAAACCGGCATACCAAGAATTCTCACCAAGTATTTCCAAGGTGTATGTCAATTAAGCCAACATGGACTAAGACCTAAACCCTCTCATTAGTAGAGCTTCATCAATATATTTATATTTTCACAAAACATTACTTACATTAAGTGCCTTCATGTCTTTATGGAATTCATTCTCCCAATATCTAGGCAGTTCAGTGAATATTTCATTGTCAGTGACTGTGGAACCATATTTGTAATCAAGCCAATCTGAAATGGGGCTTTTAGCAGAACTTAATAAATCACATCTTGCTTTTTTTATTTTCTCCTCATCTTTAGACTCCACTGCTGACTTCAACACCTGTATTGCAGCAGCAATCCTAACATGTAATAAATTTGAAAAGATTAAAAATTTATGTAATGTTTAAAAATGTAAAAACCATTTTTTCAATATATATAATATTATAGACATTCTGTTTTCCATAAAAAAGTGAAAAAGATTTTATGTAAAGCAAATATCATAATTGAAATTAAACATGTTTACAAAGCAAATAATTACTATTCTAGATAAGCATTTTTTTCTGTACATTAAAATAAAATAAAAATACTCACTCATCAAATGTTTTCTGCATTAAGTTCTTTTTATCTGGGTCATGTATGTCTTTGACTGCTGCTTCATAGTAATTAATAACACTGGTTGCATCATCTAATGTACTGCTTAGAGACCTCGGTTCTTTCAGATATTTCTCATATAAATGTTTCTGCCTTGCTCTCTTGATAATTTTATCATCAATATCTGTGATATTCATTACATAAAGTATATCATATCCAAAATAATTACCCATTACGCGCCTCAATATATCAAAAGATATGTATGACCTGGAATAAGCAATAACAATATATACTATAATATCAATAACACATATGTTGGGAAATATTAAACACTTATATATAATATTCAGTTTTTGAAAATAAAATTGTGACAAAACAAATTTTGAGAATAGATTACATGTTATAAAATTTAGTAATATTCAAAGGTACTTTATACATTATTTTACTACCAATTTTTTTTTAATTAATCCCTCAATTGCCCTTATGCTTACCAAGATAATTAACCATGGAAAGGGGAAAAATTGTGCTATCAAGTTTGGTAAAGCCTTATTTTGAAAAACAAAGTAGTAGGAACAAATGTGTATTATTTTCTTACTTAAGGTTTTGACATAAAATTAATTGTTGCTATATTTGATAAAACTCCAGAAGACAATACACCCTTTCATAAACATAACATTATTATTGAAATATACATTGTAGACATTACAAACAGAGATAATAAACTAAATTATAAATGAGATATTTTACAATCATTCATTGGAAATATCTTGCCATTGACCTGTGGCAATTATTTACCAAGGAATTTCCTAATACTGCGCCTGTGATAGGACATTGCTCCTAGGACTGCAGGGGTGATAAGACTTGTAATTAGTAAATGTAGTTATCTGAAATAATGTTATATTTTTAACAATTCTGTATGTTAAAACCAATGTACATGTAAGTAAAACTAGTTTTTGGATTATATCAAAATAAAATTTAATTTTTTATTTTATTTATTTTTACACCCTCCATGGTCATGGGGCAGCCTGAGGTCTTGGTCGTCCAGAAGGACAATAGCAACCTACATTATACAATTATGCATATACATAATATTTTGTAACAAAACGAAAAGGGTAATGTTATTACCTTAACATTTAAATACCGTTTTAAATAAAATGTTATAAATGCCCACTAAGCTTACCTGGCATGACCCATATGAGATGCATCGTATACCGTTGGCCCGCAACTATACCAGTTCACTCTGTTGCCATTAGCTGGTATAAATTCCTCCTTTTGTCGACTTAAGCTGTTGAACAGCTTTAAAACTGGACGTTTCTCGGTTCTGGCCGGTGGAGACCAATTGGGTTGACTTCGTTTAGACATCGTTAAAGATCATAAACTTAAAACAACTACTTATATCCGGCAATCGCTTTTGATAATATTATAAACCGATATATATCACAGCAAATAATATGAATTTTCATTTATCTAGAAATATTACTAATCCGCCACGTACCACGCACAACTAACAACTCCATATGGTTTTTTGTTAATGACATTTATTTGACAGTGACTTCATTGACTGACACTTGGGTTATAGTGTGACCAAGATGGCATCAATCTTTTCTTCAATGGATACGAATTTATTTACTAGGTACTTGGACTATTACTGTATTCGAAATTGTAATACAGAAATAAAGTGTCGTATTTAATTTTTAGATAAGTAACTTTGTAAATTACGAACATGCAATACATTATAATAATTTTCTTACGACCCAATAAGATTATGATTTTAGTCGATTTAATACGGTAATTATTACTTTCGTTACTACTCTACGCATGCTGTTTTTTTGACTATGTACTCAAGGTGAAATATTTTGTTCCTTTCTTTCCACGGCAAATTGTGCATCAACAAGAGCTAGTAAGAAAGAGAAACTATTGATAAGATAATCAACTACATTTGAAAACGTGATATTTATACGCGCCTGTGTGTAGTGTGTGTGTTAATAAAAATATCCATATATATGTATACAATACATACCTACGCATTTATCTACGAAAGTTCTAAGTACTGTACGATTTATTTACGTTTTTGTGTATTTTTGTATTGTTTTGAACAAATAAAACAACAATTTTCACATACGATGGCTCTCTGTGCTTGTAAATGTCTGAATGTAACGTTAGAAAGTGATACATTTGAAGATAATGTAGATATTGGAAAACTGGAGCTCACATCCACCGAACAAAGGGATATTTTTTTCAGTGAGGTACCGTCAGTAAACATGTCACGGCCTTGATTTATTCGAAGGGTGTCACACAAGACCCATGTACAGCAATTATGAATTAAAACAATGTTTTCATGGTAAAAAAACACTTACGCAGTATCTACTGTAATACATAACAGTATGCGTGCGGCACAATTTCGACTTATTTACTTTACTATATTCACAAAACTTTAAACGAATAAGGTTACTCTACTTGTAATTCTGTGCACAAATAATGTACGCTCTATAAATTGTTTACAATGGAATATACTAGTCGGTATAGCTGTGCGTAAATATAGAAAGACCTTGAATTTTATAACATGTTTTAATTCAAAATTTATTTGTTTCGGACATAATAGTCACCTCTTTCTACTCTTGCCTGTTTTTCTAATTTATTATTTTCAATTTTTAATATTAAATAGTTTGTTAAGCAGTTTTCTCTTTTATTGATAATTATTTTTCTTATAAAAAGAGAATATGCTAAACTGAAGTCCTAATAGTTGTTGATCTTTTTCGCCAGTACGAATGCAGTTTATCTCTATCTGTCTTACATATCTTCTTTATAAAGTTAAGACCCTAGAGGATGGTAGGTGTACAATGTAAGTAAGAATGTAAATAAAGAAGTAAACCTTATAGACTGGCGCCAGCTATGACTATACTGCATTATATCATGCCCATAGCACAACTTTGACAGGTTTATAATGTCCCCTAATGATTACTTTTGTATAAAGGAATGTTACATAACAGACAGTTTTTGTTTTATTAATTTATTACATATGTATAAAATGTATAATCAAAATGCCTAACAAAATGTTTTTGACATTTTAGAAGCTGTTATCATGTCCTGCCAATGGTGTCAAAAGACAGGTGGTACAGCAAGCTTTAGCTGGGACCCATGTAGTAGGTCGCTGGACCATACACACTTGTCTTGCTTGTGATCAGATCACCCATGCCATTCTGCAGGATAAAAATGCTCTCTCTGTTATGCTGATTCCCAAGACTCTTCAAGTGAGTTTTTATTTTTAAACTATAGCTATTATTTTCATCATGTTTACAACATGAGATACCTTTATCTTGTTATCAATATCTTGTGTAATTCAGATTATCTAACCTTGATTTATTAGTTTTTTATCTGTTACTGTTTGAATAACTGAGTATAAAGATTATGTAAGTAATTATGCATATTGTTGTTACAGACATCATCTGACCGGGTTAATTACTTAAAGAAGTCACATAATTTCTCACCAGTATTCAACTTGTTAGTGCCAGAAGTAACAAATGACATAGAAATGAAAGAGAATGTGGACACTAACAATTTCATGGTTAGTGAAAAGAAGAGATGGCCACCAAGCCACCAGGTCATTGGAACCCTCAGCAAGCAGCTGAACCAAACCCTGCAGTCACAACTGGAAGCTGTTGAGGAAACTGTTAGGCAATTTCGGGATCAGAAGTATGCAGAATTTGAAGCATACAGGGAAAGAGCACAAAGGGATCACAAAATATTAGCTAGGTAGGACCTTACTTAGATGCATACATTTTTTATTTTAACATTGGTTATATCTTAGGATATAAGATTTTAGAAATAGTGCGAAAGTTGTCAGTGCATTATTAACTACAATAATTATTTGTTTTCAGTATCATAAGTAAGAGCAAAATAATGGTGAAAATGACTGGAGAGTGGACACAAGCTTGGACAATGGTCCTCCCTCCCCTCAACTACCTCCACTACAGAGAAGAAGACTGTCCTCACTTAAAGATGCCAAAAAAGCCCAAAATATTATTAAGGTAATGTAATCCTACTGCTAATATAAGGTAATATAAAAAATATATCAAATATATTTGTTTAATTCAATGTTTGTTATTATTGTGAAAAAAAAAATTAGATTTTAGAAAAACAAAATTGCACACGGTCCAAGTTTGAATTAACATAATACAGTGGAAAGGCTTTATTATTCCATAAAAATGTACACTGATATTTTAATTTTTGGAATATAGATCTTCATATGGGTGAAGTCATTAGCAATAACTGTTTTGTTTAACATATTAACTTGTTATGTATTTACTGTCACATTGATTTTCATTTTAATATTCATATTTATTAGCAATGTCATGAATGTTAAATGACGCACATTCCCAAATGTGAACAATTTTTAATTAGGTGCTATATGGGTTTGTTCATGAATTTACTGCCAAAATTAAACCTAAGTTATATTTACGTAGATTTTCACAGAAACTTACGGTTTGTGATAAAGTAATATTTCAATATGAGTTTAATGAATGGTGACTTATTAATTTCAATTTAAGAAAGTGAAACTAATTGTGATTAAAATACTATAACCATAGTCCATTTGAGTTAAGAAAATAGTAATTCATCAATGCAACTAAAAGGATCATAGTATTGGAACAGTGAAGGAAAACCATAAAAAAATTATAATACTTTCAAAGTTCTTAGTGTTATTTACTTTATGGTTTCCTTAAATATTATAAAATGTATTATCAAAGACACTGCATGCCTTCTTTATTTAAAGAACACAGATTAAAATACTTAAATATTTAAAACTACTATAAATTATTTCGCTTTCAAGACCATAGAGTAAGTAATATCTTATGTAAGATTTACCACTGTTAACTTGATTTCATAATTTTTCTGTAGCCTATTGATTTGAGAACAAAGCTGGGCTGATAACTATGACTCCCTATTTTCCTATCGCGAATGAACTATAGAATCAAATTAGACTAAACATTTTTAGTTACTTTATCACTCAACACATTGGTTATGAAACTGACTACCATAATATTATGATAAAATATTATGTTATGGTATAAATAAAAAAGGTTCTGATAAAAATATTGCTACTAGAATGTATTAAAACTAATCATTATATTATTTAGTAAATGTTATTTTTTATGAATCTTAAGAAATGTTTTCCTTTACTTATTTAAGACATTGTATTTTTGAAAATAATATACAAGTTAACACTACTTCCGTTGCGTGTGGTGCGTAATCGGTAAAAATTACGCGAACAATCATGTACGACGGAACTGTTCCTATTAAAAAGTTTTAAGAATACATTACAAAACGAAGTACTCCGCCGCGTCTGTCTGCCTGTTTGAATGCATAAACTCAAAAACTAGCCAACGGATTTCAATGAAGTTTGGTATAGAGATAGTTTGAGACCCTGGGAAAGACAACGGCTACTTTCCATCCCGGGAAATATATAGCGGGGTTTATATCCCGGAAAATTCTTTCAGGCGGGCCAAGCCGCGAGCAAAAGCTATAAGTAATAAAAATAGATTTAATTTGAAGTAGTTACATAAGTGTCTTTAGAAAGTTGGAGATTTATTCTTATCATAATATGATTATTATTTAGTATGACAACTTTAACAGTAACTAAATTATCATTTAGACTGATTTAGACATTGTCAATTTAATCAGTGGTATTGTTAATTTACAAATTCTTTTCACATTTCAAATATTCGCCTAAAATAAGCATAAACTATTACGAATGCAAATAAATCGTTGCACCAATATCACTTATGTATTCGTCCAAAACCATACATACACATTTGTTGTATATATCTTAAGTTCTACCATTATTTCCCCTTTTTTTTGTTGAAACACACAAAATTTATTATTCATTATATTTTCCAGCCAAATAAAACTATACCTGCAGAAGAAGATTCGTTGGATGCGGAAGATCTGTTTGACTTAGAAGCGAACGATTCGCGTCATAACATGGCTTCTGATCAGGACGACTATGATTCTGATCGTAAGTTAATACTTATGTTATAGTTGGATAGTTTTATATCTTTTCAATTCTAAGAAACTAGACAGATCTGTTGACCTCTTACGACTACTGTATACACCTTAAAAAATTGGTATCAGACCAGCAGTTTGTCATAAAAACTAAAGAAAATTAGTGTGTCGACCACATTAATGTGGAATAAGGTAGCATGGAGATAAAGTGTGCAATGTATGTGTCCACAGAAGGCAGCAACGACGAGGGCATCCACATATCGCGGCCGCGCGGCGGCGGCGCGCCCGACATCGCGCGCTCGTTGCCCATGAACATGCCCAAGTTCCCCAACGATCGTCCCTCTCTGCGCGATTTGGACGACGACGTAAGTCTTTATAGAATATGAATAGTGTTGATGATTGAGATTGAACTATTTATTAATTTTGACAATGTATGCTGTGGCGCAGGAGGAGCCGGCGGACATCGCGGCGAGCATCAAGGCGCTGGCGCGGTCGGTGCACGGCGACGTGTTCGAGCTGCCGCGGCCGCGCTTCTCGACGCAGATCTAGCGCGCGGCGCCTCCGTAAGGACGAACCTTAGCGCAGCTCTCAATTCCGTGTCCGAACGTTCTCACTGGCCGCGTCTCCTCTCCTGCGAGACGCTTTTGACATTTGAATTTCTATCGTGAATCTTCTTGCCCGATTCTGTTGTGATCTTTATGCACGGAATTAAAATCTGCATTATTATACTGAAAGGGTTGACTGCTTTATAATTTTAAATATAACGATACGATATACGTCTAGTTGTGTAAGTTACATCAGTGTGCTTGAATTTTAAATGATTTGAACACTAGCCATCTATTGGTGCTCTCAGATTGTGATCGCGGTGACCCTAATTGCAAATTACACGGAAACGCGAATTATTTTAGTGAATATTTGTAAAGACCGATGATGCAATCATTTTCTGGAATGCGATACGATTTTTCCTTACATTGTAATAACATTTTCGTTATTCATATAAGGGCAATGCTTATTTATGTATTATGGCGTGGTTGTTATGCAAACATTAAAGTGAAATTTCCAGACAGTAGTAACTAAACCTATCAATGCAATAGTCAGAGATTTGTGCTTACAGTGTAATTTATGGATATAAAATTTTAAATTACTTTTAACATGTAAAAACAATAGTGATTTTTAAATACTAGTATTGTCAGTAAGTTTCTATGAAAAATTTAAACAAATCATGCACTCAACATTTCATAAGCAGCCTAAATAGTACCTTGAAATCGACTTCCATTTATTTATATTGTAATTTTCTTTAAGTATGTACAGCACGACTATCTTAAAATATATATCAAACTAAATCTTAAAAGCACATAATATCGTTTACATTTAATTGAAAAAGATATAAATCGATGGGTACTCCCAATCAATGGCAAAGGGTGAAATGTTTCGAAATCGTTCTAAAGATAATTAGATTTTACATTAATTACGAGAGTGGAACCGACAGGAATCGGGTTATATGGACACTTAGCACTGCATCCATTACACATTTCTATCCATAACGAACAATATTGTTGACTCTAACAATGCATCTACAATTCCTTTAGAATTGTAGATACCTATTCATGTCAATGATGATATTTAAAATAATTTAAAACCATTTTTATTTTTTTACTGTTAGTATTTCTGACTGCCTCAGTGGCGTAGTTGTACTGCATGAGCGGTACGGCAGCGCTCTGAGGTTCTGGGTTGAAATCCCGGGTCGGGCAAAGATGTTCGGGTTTTTGTGTCCGATATGGTGATAGGCTTGCCTCCTATTACTCTTGGCGAAAACTGGGTGCCCTGGTTGCGCCTCTGCATACCCCATCGGGGATAAATGCGTAATGTATGTTTTGTATTTCTGTTGAAGGCTTAATTCTATCTTTTCTAGTTGTATTTAAATCTAAAGACTGGTTAACAGTGAACTGACTGTATACAGATGTATGATACTAAGTCATATGAATGTTTGCATAATTACCGCGCTAAAAATACGCCATATTTAAGCATTGTCTATGCCACGCTTCAGTTATTTGCCAGTAAATAAAGTGGATGAAACGAACGGGAGGCTAAACGTGTATAAAATATATACCGCATATTATGCTAAATGTACCAATCGAAATTGTTTGCCCGTATTCAGAGGAATATTAAAAATAAAAAAAAAAACGCTTGTGTACGTTTGTCATTTAAAACTATTACCTTGTTTTATAACAAGTATTAGAATAGTGTATGATGCATACTGTTATGGTAAAATTAAAATAATTCCGTCAATTAAGGAAACCATTGGTTCTACTCATCTACTGATTGATGGACACAGATTAATATATGTTGCCATAATAATAATATGCCGATGAATGATGGTGCAGTGTGTGTTGCGCACTGCGCAGTGAGTGTAGAGCCAGAGTACTCTATGGCGAGTGTCTTGACGTCAGTTGCTTTTGTTAAATGTGTGTACATAAAATTATTTAGATGACAAGTATATGATTACGGATTGTTAACATCTAAGTCATATCCCCGTTAATAGATTTTCTATCATTTTTATCTGGTGTTATCTTAATGGTAAGTGAAAAGTGTACAAAACTATAAAAAAACTTGCATTTCTTACTAGTCTCTTAGGGTCACGAATTATTTCTGGTGATTAAATTAGTTTCAGTTTTAAGTAGTACATAATATATTAAATTATGATATAAATTAAAAAAAATCAATTCATATGGAATCATGAAGATGTACATAAATAGTTAAGATCATTGTTATTGATTTTGATGACGACTCAATGAAAACTTTTGAAATACATTTATTTTTATACCCAACATTTTGAATGTTTACGTGGGCGATGCATCGGCATTCGGTGAGGCTCAGGAGTAGGATTCGGTGACAAATGACGATGTAATTGGATGTTCTATTGTTTTGTATACTGTAGTAGTCTTAAATCTTATTGCTATATTTTTTTTAAGTTAGTTTATGAATATGTTTTCTTGTGTGCGTGTGTCCATGTCAGTGTCTTCCATCAACACTGTTCTTGTCAAACAGAAGAGTGATTTATTTTCTATGTGATGTCATTTGTTTCAGTCAGTTATGTTTAATTAGGTTTTACTAATAAATTGTTTCATTGGCGTGACAAAAATGAGATGGACCTTGAATGTATTGAATTTAGAGATCAAGTAATAAATATAGAACGTGAATCTTAATTCTGTTTTCATTTTATCCCGATCTTATCAATCTCTTATACTTACATATCTTTAACATATTTAAGCTACACGCTAAGTTATATCTAGGTCTCTACTATCCATAGACAATGTGCGAAAACTGGAAATTTCTGGTCATTGTGAACTCACTCTAGAAAACAATTCGCGACACTATGGGCATCCGTTTCCATAGTTACCGCGTCACAACAAAAGTGACAATCTGCGAAACACCTATATTTTATATTTTCGTAATTTTATGTGTAGAATCAAATTGGAACAATGTTGAGTTCGCGTTACTACAGCGCTTCTCGACTGGGCACCGACGCGAAGCCTCGCACGGCTATGGTGTTAGACGAAGACGAGGATCTGTACTCGGGCTTTAACGATGTGGCGCCCGCCCTGGACACGCGCAACCTGCGGGAAGACGAGGTGTTCCAGGAAACTCTTAGGACGGCCGGGATAGGCAGGAAAGTGCCCAGCCGTATGGGCACCGGGGTTAGTATTACAAGTAACTATACATTTTATATGATATTAATTTTTATTAATATATCATATGTTATTGAAGAATGTATTTGAGACGTGAATATTAACATATCACCTTTTTTAGATTTATCATATGACCGAAATATTACTTACAATAATAGTTTACGTAGTACCTATTATATATACTATTTTCTTAAGGCGATACCTCAAGGTCCATTTTCATACATTTTGTTTCGGCTTTAATCTGGGTAACTAAACAAGTATTGGCAAGTAAAGAATTTAAATTCACGTCTAGTTAGTGATTAGTTCTCGCAGTTGAAAGAAAAACGTAAAAATAATTAATAATCATGGATATTTCGGCCTTTAAAATTTAATATGACGAAATTTTAAAGGCCTATGATGAAAATGGACCTTGAGGTATCGCCTTAATATGAATCTACTGCCTCTTTAAGTAAATAAAATCTATAGAGGTCACGGTCATCACATGCAGGTGGAAAGTTCCACATGGCCATTTTCCGTAGTTCCATTTTCTATAATAACAAACATTGAATGTTCACCGTACTCTAAATAACAATTAATTAATTTATGGCAAATATAGATTTAAGAATATTTTTTAAATCAATATAAATTAGCCACCAACTCCGTCCCAATTTGGAACTCTCTAAATCCAACCATAAAACTTAAACGAGGCAAAATAGGAGTATTAAACATCGATTTATCATTTGCAACTAATCGAAAAGTAAAGCTTTGGAGTTGATTAACAGATGACGCGGATAGGCACAGTGGGCATGCGTGACGAGCGGCTCGGCACGCGGCCCGTGACCGCGCTCCGCGCCGCCGGCTACACCTCCGCACAGCGCGACCCGCCCGCCAGGGAACTGCGGGAACGAGACAGGCATGGCTTTATACCTTTTACAGTACGACTGTCTTGGCCTATATCTGTCGTCACCCGCTGGAACCTACCCACTAACGATGGCTTTATCACCACTCGTGACTAACTTCACGCCGTTATTCACAAATCGTATGCATCCTCATCAGAGGATAAAGTCTTTTTAGATATAGCTAAGAAATTAATAGCAAAATAATGATATTTTAAGAAAGTTTCCATAAATCAGATTTTTACTTTATTATGCGTAAACATCTGTGTTAGTACTACTTTTTCCTGGAGATACTAGAATTGCACTTCAGGACTTTGCCCGTAACCAAGCTCCAATTTAACCCATTGTATGTTATAATAAATGTTACAGTATCGAAGACCGAGTAAAGCAAATGGAGGCCCGCATCATGGCGTTAGTGGAGGAATCGTGCATGTTGAGCGCAAGACACGATCCCGATGACCAAACCAGCGCTAAAAAAGAAAATGATTTGGGGCAGGTCAGTTCACATTAGAATAAATATCGTAAAATTAGATAAGTTTTATGGTTAATGTTCTATCATAATGCTATGCAGCTAGTAAAATAACCGGGCATTATGAGATCTAACATCCAATGTCTCGTGGTGATAAGAGTAACGTGCTACGCGTGTTTAATGATTCTAAGTTCAGGTTGCTGTTGCTGTTTACGGACCGTCGTTTCTCTAGCCATTAAGCCAGCGGCTTGTTTCGTCTTACAGTCATACAAAACAATGTTTATAAATACATTTAAATTTATTTGGTTTCAACCTTTTTTTGTTTTCAGGCGTTATCTAAAGCTCAGGAAGCCTCAGCCCTTGAAAGACAACTAATTCGGATGCAAGAACAGGCAAATCTTGGTGACTCGCATAACTTAGATTTAACTTTCGCTGTAAGTCACCTTTAATCAAATATATCTTTATGACCTTAAAAAGAGGTTATTAGATACTCGTATATTGGACGCTGCGGTAACAAAATAAGTCTAAGCAACATTGCTTAAAGATATTGCGCATGTCTGCTGCAAAAACCTACTTATTATATTTGAAAACTTATTACGTTAAATTGATTTAGATACTAAATTTACTCCTCGATCTATATCGTATAAACTATGTAGTAAGTATTTACTAAAGTCCAGTGTTGGATTTGTCAATGAGCCGTATACGCGGCAGGTTAGGGGCAGCATATTTTTATGTAGCTCTGACACGGTTGCAATTGAGGACTTTTTTACTGCCGCCAAATAGTCACCCGGATGCGAGATGGCACAAATTGAGTGGCCTATACTGAAGAAAAGTAAAAATCCTATTAAAGTTTATGTTTAAGCCGCTCTAGCTTTCGCAATCCTATACTGTGTATAACATGCTTGCAGGTTCTTTGCAACCTGGCCGGTCAGTACGCTCTCAACGAAATGTATACGGAAGCGCTGAACACGTACCAGTTATTAACTAGAAATAAGCTATTTCCACATGCCAATCGTTTAAAAGTAAGTAATTTTTTACTAAGACGTGGATACTGGTATAAAGCAAATATGGCTTTTCAACATAAATTTTTACTGTGATATCAGGTAAATATGGGCAACATATATTTCAAAATGGGTGAGCATCCTAAGGCTTTGAAATTGTATCGTATGGCGTTGGACCAAACGCCGACAGCGGAAAAAGATTTGAGGTAAACATCATACAAAATGAAATAAATACCAAAATTATAACAATTATAATTTACATATTGAACAAATGTTATTTAATACTTGTGTATAATTTTACGATGAAAGTTATGCATAATATTGGTTTACTGCTAGTTAGAATGGGCAAATTCCGAGATGCAATAACTAATTTTCAACACATCATGCACGAACAAGGAGATTTTCAGACAGGTATACGTATATGATATATTTGTTTTATAAAATAAGTTACCTGTAGTAGGTACACTAATAAGTGTGCCTATAAAAAATATCTTAAAATTAAGCTTGTAATGTTCATTTAATCAATTTCAGGTCTTCATTTGGTTTTGTGCTCCGTAGCGCTTAACGACGCTGAGGGCGGCAAAGCCGCTTTTCACGCTATGTTAGACGTCGAACCACCTACTTACCATCAGGACATTACAATCGATGACGTAAGCCTACTATAATTTGTTTCTTAATTTAAAGGTTTTGAAATAAAATTATTCCATTAAATAAAAGGTTTATATTATATTCTCACAAATACTCATTGGAAAGTGATTAATTTTTTATTACTCTTTTACTAGTTTCCAGGCCGTCACACGTCACGACTCAATATATATTATATCCAGATAACACACCTTTTGAAGGAAAAATTGTTCCCATTTATAATGTGGTTCAAATTAAGTCTTTCAGGGTCCTTACAAGTCATTACAGTCTATACAATGACTGATAGCATCTGAGTTGCAATGACGGATGAGTGGTTGCGTTTCTATAAATATTTTCTGCTTCTTAGCGATTGGGCCAATAGCGTTCGATTAAATGAATAAATTTGGTATGAATGCTGTATTGCAAGGAGAGCGACGCGTACGAGTGCGTGGTGCGCGACGTGGTGCGCGGCGACCGCCTGTCGCGCTGGTCGCGCCGCGCCGCCGCCGACGCCGAGCGCTGCCTCGCGCGCGCCGCCGCCGCGCTCACCAAGCCCGACGCGAGGGACGACGAGTCAGGGTGCGCGCCCACACTCACTGATACAACAAATAATACTAATTACCTTGATATAGATGAAATTACTATCGATTTTGAAACTGGTAGTATGGTGGTAGTATGAGTATTGATATTACGAAAATTTTAATAAGATTGTTGTTAATATTTTGCGTAATATTACGTCATTCTTCTCAAATCACAATATATAAGTACAGGGGTATGTCGTGGTGTGTGGAAGCTCTCCGCGGATATAGCGGTGGCGGCGCGGGCGCGAGGCTAGAGCTGGGCGGCGCGCTCGCGGGCTTGCGGGCGTTCCGCACGGGCACGGGCGCGGCCACCGGGGCGGGCACGCGCGCGCTACAGCGGCTCAAGGCTGTGGCGCGCGCGCATCCCGACGACCGGGTATTACGCGCCGAGGCTAATGCTGACGCTGCCTTTGTGGCTTATGCTGTAAGTATTGAATTCTATAGAATAAATTATGTTATCGTTTCTCCTGTATTCATGCAAAATAAAAAGGATTAAAACATATAAAATTGTAAATTAAACTAAAACAAATATTAACAGTGTTTCTAGTTTTTATTCTAACATTTATTTATCTTTTGTGTTGACAGTTAGGCAGCTATTCTGAGGCGCGTGCACTGGCGGAGGCAGCCTCCCGCGACGATCCATACTCGTGTCCGGCGCGCGTGACGGCGGCGCTGGCCGCCGCGATCGCCCCCGCGCCCTCCCCCGCCGGCCTCGCCTCCGCACCGGCGACACCTGTCGCGCTCACGTGGCGCGATACCGCTTCGCAACTCACCGCCGCTACACATTTGGACCCTGCTGATCTCATCGCTATGCATGACTTGGGTTAGTCAATATTTAATAATAAAAAAAACATAGATATAGCTTTAATTTTTTAATTATAAAAACATAAATGAGAGCTAAGTAAATAAAATGTGTCAGATAAGTTTTTATGAATGAAATGAAAGTGAAACATTATTCACTTTCATTTCATCATGTTGTATGATAAGCGCTAGCCCTGGAGCGCAGCGGCGAGGAAAGCGCGTGCGAAGCGGCGGAGGCGCGATGGTCGCGCGTGCGCAGTGCGGGCGGCGCGGGCGCCACGCTGCGCGCCCTGGCCGCGGCCGGCCTGGCGCGCCTGGCGCGGCGCGGAGACGTCGCCGCCGCCGACCACTGGTAATTAACTCACCATATCACTAAGAGATTACAACTGATATCTTCAGACCGATCCTAAGAATAAATCGATCAAAACAGAATTGTTTGGATTGATTTCTTCGTAAAAAAAAACAATATGGAATTAATGGAAAGGTGACCCCACTGTACCTAATGGTAAGCGGAGTAGGGTCCAGATAGAGTGTCACCTATCATATATTATCATTTGACAGTATATCGTTTAGTACATGAGTATGACACGCAGGTATAGTTCTATCGGCACATGGGACGCGGGCGTGACATGTGCATTGGCTCAGCTCCACAGCGAAATGGGAGACACCATGACCGCCAAACACCACTATCAAGACGTAAGTTACATTTGTGCGTCTGTTTCTGTCGTATCATAAATACCAATGGCGTTAGAAATTTAAGCGACGATAGCCTAGTTGGTTGTGGAACGGACTGCCGAGACGAATGTCCGCAGGTTCAAATCCCAAGGACACACACCTCTGATTTATCTAAAAAAATATGAGTGTATTCTTTGTGAATTATCGCTTGCTTTATCGGTGAAGGAAAACATCGTGAGGAAACCTGCATACCTGAGAAGTTCTCTATAGGAATTTCGAGGGTGTGTGAAGTCTACCAATCCGCACTAGGCCAGCGTGATGGACTAAGGCCTAATCCCTCTCTGTAGTAGAGGAGGCCCGTGCTCAGTAGTGGGCAAGTATATAATACAGGGCTGATATTATAAGAAATTCAACTCACTGCATACGCATTTTTGCCTCCTTTCTTAACCATTTGTACTGTTTTCAAGATTTTTATTATGGTATTTAAAAAAGATGTGTCGCCTACCATTAAAGGACCCAATTAATAAAAAAATAAAAACATTTGTTTCAGGTAGAAGCTATTTGGCCGTGCGAGTTGTCTGCGCTTGAATGGTTGGCCAGCGAGTCCCCGCCAGATGTCGCTCTACAACATTACCGTCGAGCTGCACGGCTACAGCCTAACAATGTATGTTTTTACTATAAGAAACTATCTTTATTTGTTATAAAACAAAATACTCTGGCCGCATTTGTCTGTCTGAACGCGATAAACTTAAAAACTACCGAACGGATTTTCGTGCATTTTTTATCAATGAATAGAGTGCTTTATGAAGAATTTCTTTTGTGCTCTGGCAAATTTTATGCTGAGGTTATAAATACAAAAACGTAATTAGTTTCATTTGACGATACATATGCATAACATAAAATATGCATTAAAAACATTTGCCGTAGGTATTTCTTCTGTTAATTTTTTGTCTTACTTAAGTTTTGTCACACCTTTTGTCAAAAACTTTTCAAACCCGTGGGATTATTATGTACTACGTAGTACAGTCAAATCAATATTTTGACAACGATTTGACAGTTTGAACTTGGGTCCTAGGGAATAATTAATGCAGAAAATATTTTTTATCAAAATATCCTCATAACTCCTCTACAAAAGTCAATGTCAGGCTGACGGTATAGGCGTAGTTAGGAGTGCCAAGGGTGGGCGACACCTGCTCTAGAAACATCTTTGCTTACCCTAGAAACTATACCTAAAAAACTATTCCATAATGAATGCTGAATAAAAATCGTTTATTGCGTCAACCTACATCGCAGTGAGATAAGGGTAGGTGAATAAACATAATTTAATATACAACTAAATTTCATTATGTTTAAAAACTTGCCAATATTATAAATACAAAAGTTAATGAAGATGTTTGGCAGAATGAAACACCTCTGTATGTATTTGGATGTTGTTTAGCACGGAAATAAATTACGTTTTTATTCGGCAAAAGTTCACAGTAAAACTTTTATGGAGAAAGCCCTTCACGTGGACAAAGCCGCGAACAACGCCTAGTAGGAAATATAATGTAATTGTGATATTGTATTGTGTATAGCCTCAATGGGGTCTCCTTATCGGCAGCTGCCTGCGAGCCAGCGGCCGTTATCAAGAGGCGCTCGCGTTGTACAAGAAGATGAACACACGATTTCCGGACAATGTCCAATGTATGTGCTGTCCTTTTAAAATTTACGAAGCCGCCATTTTTATCATTAAAATAAAATATAAACATTCAATTATTTGAGTAAAAATCCTCTTAGATATATAGCTGTAAATGCTCTAACATATTCCTTTTCGAAGGATAACAAAAATTAATACCATTAAACATACTTTTACTTTGCAATATCTATATTACCTTAAGTCCTGTATTAATATATATAATATAACCGAGTATATATGCACTGAAGTCAACCAATATTCATAACTGGAAAACCGTAAATACGTTATATTCGAATTTACTATTATTATTATATTTGTCTAGGCTTGAAGTTGATAGTGAAGCTTTGCGGAGACCAAGGTCTGTCGGAGACGAACGCTTGGAGCCGGGAGCTGCAGCGTGCCCAGGCTAGGGTTAAGCAACTGGAAAGAGGTCAGTCGTGCCAGTCAGTTGATATATTTCTCCTTATTTCTGTTTCTCTAAAGTGAGGTTTAGACCAGCAAGAAACTTTCAAGAGATTACTTCCGCAACCTTTTTTTTACTGTAAACAATCACGGCAAGATTACTTACGCAAATTTTGAAGTTTGCAGGACTTGCAACAAGTCGCATGTCTATGTGCATACTATTGAAATACTACCGTTAGTGTAAACGCATCTGGAAGTTCTTGTGCAGTATATTGCTGAGAGAACTTACTAGTCTTAGCTTAGATAACAGTTAACTAACATTTTAGTACTAAATAGTTGAATAAATACTGAATTTTATGCCGTTCTCTGTTATATTGCTCCTATAAATAATCATAGATTTCAATATAAAGTCTTCTATAATAGATATTTTATCAAATCGACGATTCTTCACAGTTAAAACGTTTCTATTACCTTGTTCGACACTGCTCAGTATGCTAATATTAGGCGTAACCAATTGCGATTTCGCTTTATATTCGTTTCGTCAAATAATTAATATAATTTGCAATTCCGCATTATATTTTAATCAATTTTCTAATCGAGGTCATTAAAAATGGCACGTGCGCGTTTTTTGATTCATGGAAGGTAATGCTAATATGCGTTTGATTTATAGTGAAGTGAAGTAGGATAAGAAGGAATGAATTAAAAGTAAGAAGTTAGTAAATCTAATAGATTTAATTATAAAAACAAACTTAATGTGTAGGCAGAGTTGCGACCAGGCACGCACTTTTGCCATGTGTGCCGTCCTTGGTAGGGGACGAGCCTATTGCCATATCGAACACAAAATCCAGACTCCCACTGCATTGTAACAAGTTAATACACTAATTTCACTCAATTAGTTTCGATTTCTTTAATCTCTAGACACTTGTTTCGTACAAACTTCTATTATCAAAGTAGACAAATCTAAACATCAACTGTATATTTAACAGTTTCGGTAACATCAGCTGGCAGCGGTTCGTCAGGTGCGAGCCAATCTCCGGTGGACCAAATTAGAGGTAATATTGTTATGTACCTATATAATAAGTTTTGAATAATAATACGTGCGAAATTAGATATAGATAATCTTGTTTTTCGCAATATGTACTTACCATTGGGTAATCAAAAATGTAAACGTATTGGTGATATTATCTTACTACGTAGTTCTTTTATAAATCGATGGAAATAATCTTTCTCTTTGTACATTATATCCAAGGTGGGAAGCAAAGACCCACATTCCAGCGCATTCAGAGTTATGTCCAACTCAAGATATGGCAGCAATTGAGACTATCGCTGTACCTAACTAGAACAAACCCAATCTACAATAAATATTTACTTTTTTAATCTAAATCTGCCAAACTTTAGACTTTACCTGAAGAACCGAACACTGAGACTGGTTAAATTTCAAAATAATAATCATCAAAAATAATTATTTGTAAACACCGCTGCAGACATAACATAATATTATAGAGTTCATCTACTTCTAATAAGTTTTTGTGTCGATAACATACTTGCTATCAATTAAGATTGTGCCCAATTCACGATCCAGACGCGGGAAGCATTATCCATTTATTCGAGGCTTCCGGTATATAAAAATGACTATAGGCAGCTTATTTGTTACATCATGTACTACAATCATATTATTATAGTTATTTGCATGTTTTAACTATTCATTTTTTAACGAATTGAAGACGCACATTTCCGAATTAGTTTACATTCTATGTGTGTATCTAAGCAGAGCGAGCGTATTCCCATATCGGCCATAATATAATCCCGGTAGTCCATTATGTTTTTTTTTATCGAAATCTCACATGTTATTGCTAATACTGGCAATCGGAACTAAATCACTAGATTTACAATCGCAAGCCGCTAATAAATCAATAGGACAATATCTTATCACCTCACCCATCCATGAAGCGAGTTATTCCCATATGTTAGATGACGCAGTTAAGCCGGATTAAAGCGTTATTGTGAATTGTAATTTGTTGCGTGTGTTGTGCATTGTAGCGTCGTCCCGCGCCGACAGCGCGCAGCGGCAGGCCGGCGGGCTCAGGGGACACTCGTAAGCGAATGCCTTTAATCATATACCACAACTATTCAACATCATTTAGTCCACTACTGCTCCTTTAAATATATCCAGACGGACTTGTCAAAGGCGGGTGGCTTCTAGCGTGTTCCTTTTCAATATAATGAGCATTAATTGCTAAAAAACTTCATTTCAATGAACTTGATACATTGCCCTGTTGAGCTAAGTTCCCATTAGATATGTTGATTAGTTTAAGTTGCCTCATCTGAACAATTAGAAAAATATTTTGCTAAATTAATAATTGTCCGTGTGATACGCATAACGAAGATGTGTAAATTGATAGCAAACCTTTCAAATGCGAATAAAATTTACCTAAAGTAGTTAAATGAAACCCATGAATTATGTAAAGCAATAAAATTACTAGAAATACGTTAGAACGTAGTAGCTTCTCATTACGCACTTATTGCGCACCAGACACCAGTACTAATAAAACCTCAGACAAGGCGCCTTAGGGTCAATCGTCTGAATATTTATTGGTTTTCATTCATTAATAAATTCAGTTCATACATTAAACATTGATGTTAGCGAATTTACATTTTATAGCATAGAAAGACATTTCCTTGAAGAGCATTTCTTACTATTACCCAAGTTCATTTTCTTTGTAGCGGAGAAATTACGATGAGTCAAGATGGTCTTCAACCAGCCAATAGTTTCATTAATCGGACGGCGGCAAAGAAAAACAACGTGGACGAATTTGATGACGACCTACCTCTACCACCCGAGTAGCATCTTCACAACAATTCTAAACTAATTAGTAAATATCAATTATAGTTATTAATGTTTTATAAAATCATCTCAAATAGTTTTAAACGTCAATGACACGACTTTTGGTGTTTTTGTAAGATTTTTATTAGAATGATAATAAATAATGTCACAATTACAATGGTAAATTGGTTTCATTTGCTACATCAAAAAACGAACGCTGCTTTTATTGCGTAATCGTAGTCAATAACTACAAAAACTGAAAAGCGAGTTGTTTGTTGACATAGTATGCACCCTATTCCAGACTACAAGAGTACAAACACGCGTTCACAAAATGTAACTTGATGTGACCTTTTGTCTAAGTGCTATAGTTTTCACATGATATTACGCGTAAGCATTCAATAATTATTTGCACACTTTGAATGTTTTTCCTCTGGTGCGGCATACAAATACCATATAGGTAAACGAGTGAACAAGAATAACGAGAACCAACATCACAGGTCGGTTATCAATAAGTGTAAGTTTTAACCAGTTTTAACTAGTTAAGGTACACACTATCTTATAATCGCCGTAGCAAATGAGAACTTGATAACTACCTATAATATTATACAATAAGGTAGCAATAAAGCATTAATTTCCTTCCCTAACATAGTTATGTTATCTAATCTAACGGGTTTATAAACCCGGAACAAATTAGTTAAAATAACTACAAGGTTGTATTTATTGTGGTCGTCTAGTGAAGTTTTTTTTGATAAAGGTGACAAGGAGCAAAGGGATCAACCGATAACGAGTCCATCGCTTTACATTCACATTGTAAGTATATCATAGATGCATTGAAAAAGTTGCCTTTTATTAAACACCCCTTAATCTTAACGAACTTACACTTACTTAGTAATCTTATCTTAGACTAGATGACAAACAAACTAAATTATAAGTTTACTCTTAGTTAACTTACTGACCGCAAAGAAAAGTATCTACTCTAACTCGTGCATTATGCATAGTCTTTGAACTATAGGATAAATATTACCTTAGTTTTATCTTTATACAAAGTTGGGAATCTGGTAAGAACCCAGTTTTAAAGGTCAAGAGCAAGCTCGATACACTCGACTAGTATTAATTACACAATAATATCACATTGTTTATTGAATTTTGTTTGATTTAGAGACGTTATTTACATAAACGTATTTCAAACTATAAAAAGAAATTCTTTGTTGTAGAAAATTATTAAAATATTTTTCACATCTCTATAATAATATAGGTTTTATCAGTATTTAACTTAGTTCGATTTTTTTTAATAAATATATAGCTAATGAACTAATGTGCCAAAAGTCAATTTTCTTAATATAATACAAAAGTACTTAGCAGTTTTGGCAAGATTTGTTATAAATATTTTTATACAAAATTGTAACTTATATTACATCCATATATTTTATACGAATTAAAAGTAATCAAAAAATTAATGTTACTTTCAAAATACGTAGCTACATGTAAGAACATATTTTATTTAGCTATCATTTTTTACTTTGCTTTTGATACTCTAATATTCTGCAATTATAATTGTCATATATGTAATATGGTGTATTTATAAATCTTATTGTTCCTTCATTTCTATTTAACTTCATTGGTGCATTTTTATATTAGTAATCCTGAAGAGGTCGACTGTAGACTTCAACTTAACAAAAAATAGAATTATATAAAAATTGTGACGGACAAAACAACAGATACGACGTCCACGGTGATCATTAGTGTTTAGTTTATGCTTTGGTAAGGAAAATCTAGAACAATACAGAAATTGCAAATTTACTTACACATCTAATTAAGTCTATTTTACACCACCGACAGTTTTAAATAACTACTGAATAACTATCTGTGTAATGGTACTAGTGGTAACGACCTAATTAAATATTTTTGTGAACGTAAATGCGCATTATTTGGCCAGTCATACATTGCTCGCCTCCCCGTTCAATGTAACCTTAACTTATCTTTAAACGTTATCAATTAAATAACACCAATTATTGTCCGAACTTCTGCTCACCGAAAGTTTTTTGTCTCTTCACTTGGATGATGCAAGTCCACCATATAAGTCTGTAAGTTAACAGTTTTTAAGGAACCACACGCACTGAAGGTGCCCCGGCTGATCACTATGAGATCACTTTAGCGTAAGGATGTTCCATGTGGCCGTACTGTATCGCCAGCAGCGTGTCCTTCACTCGCTGGAACACCGGCTGGGCTTGCTTCATTGTGGGTATTGAAATGTCCTGCTCCAAGAACCCAACCCTGCTTATTGGGCTTATAATCACGGCTGTTCCCGCGCCAAACATCTCCAGCAACTGAACAAGATACTCAAGTTAATAATATATCATAAAAAATTATCTAATTGAATAGTAGAAAACTTACCCTGCCTTCCTTGTTCAATTGGATAACCCTTTGCATAGTAATTACTTCCTCCTTGACGGTTAAATCATCCCACTCGCTGGCTAACTCTATGATGGAGCGACGCGTCACGCCTGGTAGAATCAGCCCGTTTAATGGCGGGGTGCTCAATTGTTTCTCTAAAAATAAAACAAAGCTATTGCATAATACTATACTAATATAAACACAATATATGTAAAAAAAATATGATGTGACTGACTCTAATTGTTGCTTCAGATAGGATACAAGAATTTACCGGTCAAAGGGTCAGCGCGTCAACATCGAACCAGATAACGTGACAATATCGAGCACTTACACGGATATCCAACCATTACAAGCGTACGAGTAAATTAATACCGTAATTTAATAAAACTATCACATGGTGATCACATGTTTAGCTAATGGATAAATAATAACAATATTATGCGTATTGTGCTATATAACTTCACGAATGCGTAATACGATATCGAAGTTTTGTTTGTATTTGTCTCAACACTCGCGACACTAACCTCCTTGGTCATTGATGTAAACCATGAATATATTCATCGCTCCGACTTCGGTGAGTTCGTGATCGGGCCCAAACAGCCACAGAACTTGATGATGGCCTAGTTTAGCCGCCCGCGCTGTCGCCTCTGTAAAAGTATAACAAGTCACAATTTAATTTACAAAACACGCGATAATGAAGTCATTAATTTTGCCCTACATTTATCTTTTATGCAGTCAGTAGGACAATCTCAACATGTTATTTTAAAATATATTGTTATAAACATAATAAATTTTCTTATGTATCCTAATTAATTCTTTGCGTTATAACAATATTCACCTATAGTAGGTCCATAGTTGGAGCCGACTTTTCTATTGCCAACGCCGCCGGGGAACGCACGCACTACATTAGGGTCGGCAAAAATGGACACCGCACCGTCGGTGCTGGCCTTGTAGTAAGTGCTCACTGGACTCAGAATCACAAACAGCAACGCAGACTCGGGCGCCATAATACCAAATGTTGGCTGTGGAAGAAATAACATTACTTTAAGCCCTATTCAGGAAGTTTGCAGACCGTATATCAATAATATACAATAAACTGGCTTTGACCCCTGGATCTCACTTACAATCCTGCTAAAGTACCGGCGTAAAAAATGGCTTATATTAGTAGGCAGAAATAATGTAGCATAATAGGACATTTAACTGTGTTCGTTTTTAACAATAATTCTATACGTAAAGGAAAATAATAGAAAAAAAGTTCTTTTCTGAAACCAGCAACAAAATTGGTTGAAAAATGGAATGCAATTCACATTTCAAATATTGTAATGTGCAAGGTGTGGTAATCGTTTGATCTCTTACTTTCGCGCGCATAGCGATTCTCCATGACGTAACAAAGATATAATCTGATATAATTGCGTTTCTTTTTAATTTTTTTTGACATCTAACCCTTCCACCGACTTTCAAACTAGTAATAATTGTTATTTAACCGGATTTTAATCATGCTTTCTACGTTGGATGTTAAATCACAATTTTTTTTATAAACAAAAATATGAGTAATATACTTAACCAATGACTTACAATTTTTTTCGCTAATGTGGATTGAGATATGTATATTTAGATTTATTTATTACAAACCATTAATACACTTAAGTAGGTAAGTAAGTATATAAGCCAACAATAAAAGTGAAAGAACAGAAATATAAGTCATATACTTAACAAACTCATAATTCTAACAGCAATCCATTAGACGCACATTTATTGTACATAGCAAAAAAATACTTTTTGATAACATCAAAATATATTGTCAGGTATCATAATGCTAATCAATGTAATGACCTTGTAAATGTTATTGCGTCGCAGTAGTTACAAAAATATGGAAATTCCTAATTACAAATTATAGGCACATTACACTTCTTGTTTAATTAAATGTAATTATATTTTAATAATATTTCAACTATATAAGAAAAACGTTATTAAAAACCATCTGGTAAAGTTTATGCCATATTTTTATAGCACTGGCAGATAAAATAAATATAATGATCTTTAACTAACGCAATACCGGCGTAAACTTACTATTCTCTGCCCAATATCATATTTGAAAATTAACTTTTAATTCCAAGAAAAGTATTTGAAAGCAAACGAGGATCATAAACACGAGGGTAGTCGCAACATCTTGTTAAGGCCCCCCTCCGAGCAGAAAGCCTTGAGCATTCATAGATCGTTCCATACATTTACGGCGCACGAGTTACGCGGGAAAAATATGCAAAAATGTAGAAATATTGTTTTAAAAAATCAAATCTAGGACATTGTGAAAATTTTAAACTACCAAAAAGTTCTTTAAACAAGCAAAGGAAAGATTATGTATATTGTAAAAAAAAAAAAATTCTATATGTATTATACATTTCCAATAGAGCTTCTAAAAATTCGGTTAGTGTGTCGCTTTGCTGGGGGAGTGTATTTAATAAATAATTACAGTATAACCCTAACAGTTTATAATTGTAAAATAGGTTCCTGTTTCCATATTATAGTTTAGTAACCTTGAACTTGTTTGACGCAAGTATAAAACGTTATCGCATATCAAACATTTATGAAAAGAAATTTAATTTCCCGCTTAATTAAGAATTTACTTTATTTCGAACAAGTGTGTCCAAGCCTAAGTTCTATGACAGTAACCAATGTCAACGATAAGATTAAAATTAACGGACAAATCTTATAATTATATATCGGAATTTAAAGATAACGTGATTATTTACCATATTTATTAGAATTGATGAGACTTATAATTTGTACAAGACTCAAATCACGGATACAATTATAGATTAACTTAAGAGTTATATGTTTCAAATTGTATAGATTTCTATTTTAGTTTCGTAATCGTCAGTTTTATTGAGGGAAAGATGCATTACCTTTATTGAGTAAATATTTGTAACGCCACATCATAAGACAAATTTATTGACTGTTAAAGAAGAGCCTTTTGCGGAATAAGGATATGTTTTATTCGGAAATAAATTTGTATTTATGATGTTTAAAGGTTTAGTTCATATCTGCTTATCCGAAATAGATGATCATAAATAAATCCGAAAATATTTTTACTTGGAATTTTATAACTAGACAAAAATGCTGCAAGAGTAATTTAAGTTACATTACACTCTGAAAAGTCTGATTGCCTGACAATGTCTTTATTGCGCCATTATTGAAAATCAAATGAATAATTACTATGACAATAAATTAACGATTCATATTTTTTTTTTCTTGGTTAACGTTTACTTTATTCGATCCGACATATTGTAACGCCGATTAAAAAACCTGTATCAAGTATTTATTATTAATTGACTTTATAATTTTCATGTCCTTGCTTCTCGAGTTTGGCATTGCAATAAATTCTGCGTGTCGATAACGATAAATAGCGCCAGAGATTTTATTCCGACTGTAAAAATATAATCCAAACTATTATTCGCGCTACTGATAATGGTATATGCGTTTGCGTTATAATTCTTGTTCAAGTATATTTTATTCAAACGTAGTGCAGTAAACATTTATCGGTTATAAAAACGACAATTAATTTGCTTTTGGGTAACGTGGTGATATAAAATTTTCAATTGCAAGGAGTACAAATCACAGGGTAAACGTTAATAAATAAAAGATATCTCCGTGAAAATCTATACTTTAGTAAAGCGAAAAAACATTCCGCAGGTACAGATATAGAAAGTAGTGATTTTAATCTCGGAACATATTTATGTACTGATATAGAAGCCATTGTGTAAATAAGGTTATTGGAAAAAACATCGGATTAAGATAGCAATAAGTAATTTGCGGTTAATAAAGTATAATAATCGTATTGTGTAGTTTATATCACTCGGTATTTATAAAGTACTAGATTTCGCCCGCGGCTCCGCCCGCATGAGGAAGTTTTTCCGGAATAAAGTTTTCCGTTATAAAAGTCACGTTATATATTTTCCCGGTATAGAAATTTTCTTTAAGTCTATCTCCATACCAAATTTCATTTGTATCCGTTGGGTAGTTTTAGAGTTTAACGCGTCAGAGAGGCATACAAATGCAGCGGGGGACTTTGTTTTATAATATATTTCTTAGAACTTTCTAAGAGAAACAATTACGTCATGTATATTTATTTCGTAACTTTAACCGTTTACTCAGCGCGCTCAGCGGAAACTCTCAAAAGGAATAAATTTTCCCCGTTTTTGCAACATTTTTTATTGATGCTCCGCTCTTATTGGTCATAGCACATACACCCTTTGTCCTTCACTGATAAATGAATTTTCCAACACTAAAAGAATTTTTCAGTTCGTACCAGTTGTTCCTGAGATTAGCGCGTTCAAACAAACAAACGACTCTTCAGTTTCATATTATAATAGTAAAGATTCGAATTATAAAATGTTTAAAAAAAAATACTTGATCATTTCCAAGAATTTTTCTATTTTAGTCACGTAAAATGATTTGTATTATGATAAAAATCTTTTGTCCTATCATAAATAAAAATATACATAAAAAAGTTTGTGTAATCATGAGATACTAGTATCATTAGAATACAATGCATAATTAAATTTACCTCTATTCCTATGAGCGTTGGTCGGATATACAATGTAGAAGTTTCGGAGTGCGGCACCCATTCCTGGTCGATTTGAACGAGTCTTGTGAAGCATTTGATGAGCTCCTCTCCGTCGAACATGGGCAGGCCGGAGCGCTGCGCCGCTAGGTTCATCCTTTCCATGTTCAGGTCTGGTCGAAACAACCGGATCTTGTCATCGACGCCTCGGTAAGCTTTTAGTCCTTCAAACAGCTGCAATTTTTATAATAAAATATAGATCCAGCAGAGAGAAGCCGTTGTACAGAATTGGACTGTTTGCAGAATAAAACCACACCACAAAAGTTATTTCAATTTCAAATTTGAATAATCGAAAATGATGTAAATAGCAATTTTTATCACCTGAAGCGTGGAAGTTATTACTTTATTATGAACAGTAATTTATGTGTTGTTGACTTACTTGTATCGCATAATGTAGTGCTTTTGCAGCTGGGTGTATATTTAAATTCTCAAATGGCATTATCTCTGGTTTCTGCCAGCCACCGAGCTCTTTGTGGTAGTATATTTTAAGCATGTGATCGGTGAAATATTTTCCGAAGCCCAGTTCCTTCGCTTCAGGTTTTGGTTGCAGCTGATATGGAGCTGCGAGCCTCACTTGCAGGTCATCGAACTGTGAAATTAATTATTTTTTACGATTCCATAAATAATAATAAACTGGCACGCGTATATGCACACGTTCCACTATTGTTTATAATGTCCTATGTGTTCAGCTCACAGTAAATCAAGCGCAGTGCCGCTGACATGCAGATAGTACGAGTTTAGAAGTAAATAAGCATTCGTTTAAGTACAGACATAAACATGATAAAAGTTCACGTCAGTTACTTATGAGGTTAAGACGAAGTGAAAAACAATAATTTTATTATTTTATCCTTAAAACACTAGCTTTCTAAACCATGAGTATTTTTTAAAGTTACAAAATTAAATATTCTTTGTGGTTCTATGATAGCATGTAGATAAGTTCTATCTGCTCATTAGGTAAATTTACATATTTATTATTAGGTAAGTAGGTACTTAATTAAAAACGAAAGAAGAATCCAGAATATATATTATAGGCAAAGCTTATTTATAAACAGTCATATTATCTGCCATATTGTGGTGATGTTATTGGGTCAAATATTATTGTCAGACGAGGTCCTCTATTCGAGAAAGTAAGTAGTAGTAGTAAGATTTTGTATCACATCCCGTTGACTTGTATGCTTCTAAAATGTATTCTAGAAGGAAATACACTAAGAAATTGTATAGAGCTCACAAACCGCGTCAGTAGATATTATTATCTAGAACATTACGGCGCTAATCATGCCATAAGTTTTGCTAAAACTGTTTATCGACACGTGGTTTCGGGTAATCAAGATAAAAATTAAATCACAGATCGATCCAAATTAATTGCGATAAAGGCGCTGCGCGTCGCTTTATGACGTCCAATGAGTAGATAAGAAACAGGGAGGAAAACATATTGTGCCAACTTTGGAATATTGTGCCTGGGGATTGATATTTGATTGTTGTCAACGGCGTTAGTCGATGGCACTCACCTTGAAAGAGATTTCCGGTGTAATATGTGGGCGTGGCTTGTGGGAGGGCGCGGTCGCGGGTGGCGCCACGTGTTCGGGCTGCGGCTGCGCAGCGCTGTCCTCCAACTCCTTGTACCGCAGCGACGAACTGCAATACCGCACTGTTTGCAACTTGTGCTGGTTCTCGAATATCCATTTTACAAGAACTTGAACCTGAAACCGATATATTACTATTAATGCGAGGTAAAGTTTCGAATTAATAAGTAGGTACATAACAGTTTGGTGTTTTGCGTAAGTACATTTTAAATAAATACGTAATGAAGTATTTTAATTTAATTAGATATAAATATACAAATCGCACCATCGAGAATTTCGCGCAAGTTTATTGCGTAATTCTTTAATAAACAAGTTTTCCCTCTATTTGTGATAAGTACAGATTTTAAGACAATTACCCAGTTTTGTTAATATACTTATTTAATACATTATTTATATATTACGTACAAAAAGAATTACTTCCCTACTTTTAGAGTAGTCAAGCAAAAATATCTCAACACAGTACGCAATAATCAACCACGATTAAATTATGTCAAACGGGCCAATTTCTAAGTTGATCTACGAAGTTTTGATCATCGATTATAACGGCCTACAGAATGTTATATATTTTATATATAGTTGACCAAGAGTGGCGCGAATTTAAGACTTCACTTACAAAAGAAGGAGGAAAGTAACTTTTTCGAAGGACGGCCACGTAATAACCTACTTATGCCGCAAAATGTAGTACATGCAATCTTAGACTTAGAGAATAGTGAAATACCCGTTATATCTAGCCCTCTATCTAATTCCGCCTAGCTGATACCTACTTGTTCGCGTTGAAAACATTCAACTTTCATGTAAGTATTTAGATAACATTACATATTTAATATCTTCTTATTGGCAAAAAATTTGCTAATGTATGGTGATTTTTAATTTCAATTTGACATGCCCATACAGTCCATTCTGATAAGGGAAAGTCAATCTTTATGGCGGAACTGAAGTTAGTCCCGAGTAATGAGGCTATTATTGCATTAAAAACAACTATGAAGCAACGTAGGTTGTTGAAGTGCCCCAGTCAGTGCCGAATTTATATTTTCCAAGTAAAGATCACTCAATTTGTGCCGCCCCTCATGACCTGCGTGCGAATGCCTATTTTGCGGAAGCAAAATAAAGGTCCCCGATTGCAATTATACCGCATCTAGGAGGCGGCCAATTGATAAATACGGCACAAACATTATGGTCCTCATAGACTTTGCTGTTGTCATGTATACCGAAACGGCTTTTCGTACGGTAAGCTCATAAGTCCCCTTATAAGGACGAATTGCTTTACGAAAATACGGAGGATTTTGGAAACTATTAGCTATTTTGTGGGGTACGATAGCGAAGACAACCCCAATATTCCGCAACCGACAATACAGCGATTTTCCCGCAAAATAAGGCTGCGTCGTGAACACATCCTAACTAGTTTAATTTGTAAAAAAAAATGTACCTACAGCTTGCCGAGGCATTCTCGGGACAAAAAAATATTTTTCGCTAGATCTATCTCGGTAAATTCCCCTTTTTCTCATTATAGAGTTACCTTCACCCATACAATAGCCAAAAATATCTTAATGTTTATTATCTTGAAATTCCTAATTTACATTACTTATTTGTGTTTATCAAAACCATTTTTTCTGCACACTTTTATTATACAGAAGTACCAAGAACTCACACGTCTTGCTAATTGGTATATTCTATACGTCTTTAATTTGGCACCTTTTTTACCGTAAACCAAGACCAATTCAATTTTCGTACTTTACTTAATTGAAAAATATATATATAAGTACATACTATATGTTTCCTAGTTAAACAGGACAACAAACAGGAATAGTTACCTTACTGCGACGAATAGGCATTTTAACGACACGACACCGAATAACACTTAAGAACACCAAACAACTGTCTATCACGGTGCACAATGTAAAATACAAATTGATTTATAATAAATGTAATAATATTTTATTGCACACTTCAAAATACTATATCCATAAACCGCTTGAAGTTAACTGACTTCATTCCATCTAAAGCACAAACATTTAAACAGCGAAGAAAGATAAGATTGTGGGTTGACCTCTGACGTACTCATTCATAATCAACACAAATTATAAAATATTACTCGATAACGCAGTGAAACTTAATCAAAATAAAAGATTACATTGACAATTATTTGTTTTGTAAGTGGATAGGAGTCGATGTGCGCACTAATGCGAGCGAGCCGTTCCAAACGACGTTTGATCGCGCAGCTCCTTGCCACAGCGGCGCGGGGTCGAGCGAAATGCCTGTATTAGGTCACCGAGCTATGGATGCTCATACACATTTAAATGAATATGTTAATACCTTGGCAAATAAATGCTTATTTACGCACGACACCAATTTACATTACCAATTATTCTGAATGATATTCTTCATTTGAAGAAAGAAATATATTTCAAATAATATTATAAGTTGGTACAACTAAAAATAATATTCATTCTTTTACTTTACATAACTGTTTTATTTGGCCACCACTAACAATTTACCAATATTTTTATTTTCCTACATCTACAAAAAGTCCAATACTATAAATCGTTAAGTGATAATCTAAACAGAAATAACGAGTTAAGAAGTAACTTAAATAAAATGTTGATATCAAAACTATCCCGAATACATTAATGTATGTACATCTAACAACTTCACAGATATACAATATTTGTTGATAAAGTGACTAAACAATTAATTTATTATAATATATCTAATACTTCGAAACATGCATTGCAAATACTGCTATCTAAACTAAGACACTACAGGCGCGATCGTTATTGAACTTTAGTGTAGGTCAGGTTGACGTAGAGCTGTTCTTTCTTCATTCTTGGCATGTCTCTTTAAGAGGTTCATAATTTCATTATCAAACTCTTTGGGAGTTGGTTTTTTCTCAACGATCCAGTAGAAGATGTCCCAGTCGTTACTTGGTGAGTTAATGAGGCGGTCATACATCATAGTCTGCTCCTCAGAGAAATCATCTAAATATTTCTTGGCAAAAGTGCTCAGCAACAGATCATTTTCTAACATTCCCCTTTTGCGCGATTGGTAATGAAGTCTGAAAACATAAAATAAAATTGATTGTTTTCTTTTCTTTCTAACCGAATGTCGGCAACGGCGGCCAATCTCACCGGAGATCAGCCAAGTACGCAGGACATATCGTACCTTCGGTGAGACAAGGGCACATTTGTTAAAAATTCTTAAAATGAGTATGCAAATGAGCCTTAAAACATCCTTTTATTTGGAGGAACAAAGTCAGCCACCAAGTTCAGTTTTATTTCGCAAGAGGACTATACTACCTTTATCACATTAGTGCGTTTTTTAAAATGTATTGGAGCGTCAAAATTTCAGTCAGTTGCGGCATTGGCCACGCGCATCCAATAGTGCTCTTGTCTTATCGAAGGTACAATATTATAGTGAACAAGTGTGCGTGATACACAGGTCCAATCTCTGTTCCTTCACTCTCGCAGTCCGATGAAACGGCAATCCGACATGTCCGGAGAGATTTTTACACGCACAACGGTCGGACTTGCTACAGTAAGTGCGGCAAAGGACCCCTCAACATAGAACATGACTGGAGAGGGAACAAGTGCAGGACCAACGGCTTCATGTGCTTTCCGAGGCACCGGGTTTATCTCACGGCTAACTTTCTGACTCCGAGCTGCGACTGAGTAATTTTTTTAAGATGGAAAAACCCATCCACAATTTTTTCGAACTCAGGACCTCAGGGTGGTAGTTGTACTCGTATCGTGTACAATAATAACTACGCTACCGAGGCAGTCATAATAATAAAATAAAAATAATCCTTAGGAAGGTTTAATAAGAATATTACGATAAAATGATGAAATATGGTTAATTTTCAGTTATTCATTTTATTCATTAGCTCATAACTTTTTCAGTGTGACTTATTTCCCGAATAAAAATTGCACAGTACATTTTTTGGGATTACAAGTAACAAATATGACCTACATCCTGCCCAGGGTCTCAAACTATATCCATGCGGAATTTTATAGGAATCTGTTCAGTAAGTTAGTTAATGCATTCAAATAAACAGACAGATATAGCGGCGGGGACTTTGTTTTATAATATGTAACAAGTTAAAAATAAGAAGTAACATTTTGCGCTTATGGATATAAATGGATGGAATTAAAACAAGTGGATTCTTGTATTGATAGATTTGTGATACCTATGTAGTATATACAATATTATTGTTTAGCATGCCAAACAATAGGTCTAATTTATTTTCCTTACTATAATCTTTGAAGTCATACTTTAACCTTTCACATGTATTATAATGGATATAATTGTATGTAAAAAATGATAATAATATATTAATTGACGTCATTCAATAAAGAAGTGACCAGGGGTCAATCGTCGCGCAGTGGGGACTGTGTGCTAATAACTAACAATCTGAGGTACCTTGATTAAAGGGGACAATTTTATACGCCAAATATACATATGGTATAGATACAGTGTATTAGTTCCTACATCGGTTAACTAGATAGCCACCCTCATTAAGAAAAAGGCTGCAATACAGAATCACACAGGGACAATTCTAACCGATGTCTTAGTGCATCAAGACACCTGTGGCTGTCCTATTCGTATTCAAAGTTTATTGTACTCTACAATTATTTTATACAAAAGACACTACATTTTAATAGACACATGACTTAATCATGGACCTGTTGGGCATGGCAAAAGTTCAAGAGAGGGAGAAGTTATATAATTTAGAATAAATAATAGGTACATGTTCCATGCATGTACATATTATTTTTTATTAACTTACAACTAATAGAATTTTAGGATATGCAGCATTTCAACTTACTAGAAGCTGCATATCAAGATTATATTTTTGTCTTATGTAATAATAACTGGTGAACCTATGGTTACATAGCCATAAATCCCAATCCAGCGGAACCCACATATATTTGACATAATTTAAATATTTTTTTTAAATAATATACTGAGTTTATTTTTAAGCTATTGCCATATTTTACATTAAAATTACTTTACTTGGTTTGTTAATGTAATCATTGAGTATTGATTTTAGAAAATAAGCAATTTAAGGAAGGGAAGTATCTCCATATTTAATTTTCCTAAAATCAGTAAATGAATATGATCCAAATTTCATCTTGTATATCACTCCTTAGATATTAATATTAATGCCATACAATCCTGTAACCCTTATAGTATGTAATTATAAGCAAATTATTTCTAACCTTGCCTTACGTTTCTCAAGGGTTTGAGGTTTGTCTACATCATAAAGAGGAATTTCCATGTAGGTGGTGTCCACTGTCCCCGCTGTGTTGCTATAGCACCCTACACTTTGCAGTGTCCTTAGCACATTGATAGTCTGAAAAATAGTTTTTATTCAGATCAAAGAAGATATTAACATATGAGCAAGTTAAATAAATTTACATGTAAAAAATGATGTCCTCAAAGTAGATCCACCAATGTCAGACAAACATGTCTACAGCATGATAAGAGTTTAATGGTGAATGAGGTTTTCAAAGACATAAATAATTCCCCTCCTCGTTTGAATTTAGTTTTATAGGCCGGCTATGCATCCTTCTTCTTGCATATAAAAATGCCATATCCAAAAAAGTAATTTAACTCAAAAAGAATTAACTTCATAGCATAATATTTCCCAATGAATATGTAATAAAAAATAGGAAAAACAATTAACCACCCAACAAAATAGGTACTTCTTTAGCTAGGAAATATAAATATTATAACATAATATTACAATAGAAATGAATATCCCATGGTTATATTATTTAACACCATATCTAAATGATTGTCCATTAATAAAGATACGATGATCCGTACGTTATGCTATGAAAATTATTTCTAATACTTCTGTAATTATATAATAACACAATTGTAAAATTATTACCACAGGTTTTCAACATTTTTTAAAAAATCTTTGCGCTTCTTTCATTATGGTACTTACTGAACATGTAATCCGGGGGCGAAACATCTTGATGTGATTTACTATCAAACTAGCAAATTGCATAAATTCTATAACGTTAATTTATCTTCCTATTTATTTTTATAGAACTCAACAATGTGATGGAAAATAAAAGACGCTTGACAATTGACAGCAATCAAATGTAATTGACATTTACAAATGACAGGCTGTAGGCGACAGCGCCCAGCGGCAGACCCCAGTGTTACCACTTAAACCTAACCTAGCGGATAAAAATATTTTTATAGAAAGTTTAAAGTTTGTCTACTGAACATAAATCACGCACGCTGAACGGGACATCAGGCGAAAAGTATCACATCATGTAACTCGCGTATTGTATAATCCAATGTTTAATTTTTCAAATGTAGTTAGTACCCGACGGATTTTGTATAGAAGTAAGTACCTACATCCATTACGGAGGCATGGCAGTGGGGCCGAGCTGAGTGAGTCGCTGCGCGCGCCGCATCATTGCGAGCCGGTTATACATGACAATGGACGCTAAGCTTAAAATTTTATGATGAAAAATAAAAGCGGTTCGTACTTTGACAACCTAAATCTGCGGGAAACCTTAAAATGTATAAAAATATTTTTCATGGTTAGTTTATTGCCTCATAGTGATTTAGATTTAATTATTTGTCTAAATGAATAAATGCAAATAATCGCCACGCAGTGTGCAGCCGACCGGGCTAGAGTAAGTGAGTCAAAGAGAATATAACCTGAAAGTGAGCTTGTATTAATGTTGAGTAGGACATACAAGAGGCGGTACATTTGTCCGGGACATGACGTCAAAATGTAAGAGTGGCTCAAAATTGTATATTGTACTACTTCAAATTTTATGTCGCGGCAGTCGCGTTACTTATTCTCCGTCTCTGGTAAACTGTAGGACGAAGACAATGAGGTAGAGAACCGCATGCTACAAATTGCAATAGGACGTTATTTTACAATGGACATTACATTACGGCGTTTCGAGGCGCGAGCGAGAGGGAAATATTTAGAGGGTTAACATTACAAAATACTGTAAGATACGCATTGAAGCGTCGAGCCTCACTACGCCTCGCCTCATTTGAAGTAGGACGTTGTACCGGCTCAATGCTAAAAAGAGGCTACTCTTACAAATTCTTTTTTATGTCATGTCCTACCCAACTCTAGCTCGTATAGTTACTAGCGCTCTATAAAAGATGTATACGTGTTTAGTGACTCCCGCTCTAGATAATTAGTCTATGTTTCCTTACATTATTGGTAAAAAAAATTCAACAATTATTCAATGTTAGTTTTTACACATTTATTAAATATACTAGTATGAAATAGGTAACTCACAAGCGAGTCCAGGTAGATTTTTGTGGATTGTTTTCTACGGCCTAATTTGTTACCAAATTTTTTAAAGCCAATTTTTTAACTTCATCGAAGTAATTTGACAGATGGAATGTTACCAGAGATTTACAATATATCAGGATGCTATATAATATATATAACTATTAGTATATTGTAAATTAATAAATATTTAACTGACTGAAACACTGCAAAGTAAATGCTTTAACCACACGGAGAAAAATGATCGATCTAGTATTTTTGCAAAATATATTTAACCTTATTACTGGTAATTTAGACTACAGTGACTTTAAATATTAACGTACCAAGTCGAATCCGACGAAAAAGCGCGTATACGTATGAAATTTGGTGGAAAGGGAAGCTGTCAAATTACAGTAATATTGAAATGTGACGTCACCTAGTGCCACCGGCCATAAAATTGCGTGAGTGAGGAAAGGACAGCGCGTTATTCCCACCACACCCCCACTTTTGCTCACAACAATATTTCGTATATAAATAATTGCTTTATTTTTCAACCAATTTTGATGCTAATTTCACAGAAGAATTTCTTTTTCATATTACGTTTTATTACATGTAAACTATGGAGGGTAGAGGTAAGGAGCACCGTCTGATATGGAGGGGAACTCGAAAAAGTGTCCAGGATTTGCTGAAAATAGAGTTTCAAGTACTTACCTACCACAATAGCGCTGGCGTACGAAAAGCTACGATACGAATGTGCTTGCTTTAATAGTGAGTGAAGTAAGCCAAATGAACAAATTAAACCTTTTCATGAGTCAAGTAGTCAATAAACCTTTCTACCAATGTATATTCAATAAGTTTAAATATTTATACTCTTTACATAAAGTAATTATTTCAAATTTTGCACAAAACGCTTTGACACTTGTTGCAAATGTAAATATAAATAATGATTCTGTTTACGCAATTATTTAAATAATTAACATGAAATTCTTCATTCAATTTTTTCATTAAAATTTTATACTATGCGATCGCAGCGCCACCCTTATTTTCCCTGTTTTGATGGACAGTTTTTGATACACTGAGACGGTGCTCCTTACCTCTACCCTCCATAATTTAAACTAATAAACTAAACCAAACATAGGAAACTACCCCATTCTTTGTGCTTATTACTTACTGTAAGATAGACACTGCAAACTTAGGTTTTAAAAATCATAATGCTCAGTAAAAACCTACACTGGCGACAATGGTTTTTCGAGCCATAGGTAACACAAGAATGCATACACACTATTGTGCACCGCAAGAAATAGACACCCGATACACCTAGTAAATGCAAGTAGTTTTAACAAGTGTATATTATGAAGTATACTACTTATAATATAACGGTGATGTGCGTGCATTAGCTTATATAACTATTGTGACTATGTACAAGAAAGACTTGGAAAAAAAATACAAAAGAAGTACTGAACAATTGATGACAAAAAAGAAAGCCCGGAGTTTCTTTCTGCCTTTCTTCTTCGGGTAGTCATCACTTAGGTAGCTAGTGAAAGGCTGGTAGGTTAGCTAGGTTAGGGCTCATGTCCTCGCCGGTGAGGATCGCGGCGCGTTACCCTTCTATTTCCCCCTACTTGCCAGCCCGAGCTGGTTACTTCGGTTTGTACCTTGTCTTTTGTATAAACTTTATCCCTAATTTAAAATCTCCATAGTTATATAAGTAATTTTAATAGTTTAGAAATAATAATTATTCTTATTCTTTGTTTTGACGTATCATAAGTGCAACTTTGTTCGCCTACGTGATAAATAAAGTATTTTATTTTTATTTTATTTTTCTTTTTAATTATGTGTGACGTCATACCTACAAGCAAACGCACATCAGAAAAGCCACTTTATAGCCACCATAATATTTTGTCGTAATAGTCGCTGTTTCTATGGTTACTAAATCCCAAACAATAACTAAGCGCACATTGTAACGTAGTGACTATATACTCTTTGGTGCACTTTATTTTTATGTCACTAAATGATTTCAATGTTATTATTCAATATTGTTATCAAATGAATATCAATTCACTTTAGTTTATTTATAGCACATAATAAGTATCGTCAGTACTTGTGTTAGATTTGATTTATTTGTGATGAAGCACAAAACACTTACGTGTTAAATGATGATTCGCTTGAAAGACTTTATTATATCAACAGTGGGTAAGATCGATTTTTATGTGTTTGTTAAGTACGTACCTATATTTCCTTGCACAGTATGAACTAGGTATAGCTCATTTTTTCCTTTAAAGAGTGGGAATCATTAGCAATCATTCCACATAATACTAGTCTGATGTGGATTAGTGGCGTGTTCTCGCGGCGTAATCTTTCCTCTTCAGCAAAATAGGTTCACTATTATAATAAGTAATCAACGATAGATAGAATAATTGCATTAGGTACCGAAAATTTAAATGATTTTTATTTACTTAATATGAATGATGCTGGTTATTAACTCTCATCAATATGAATATTTGTAGATATTTACACTTATGTGAATTATTTATTGGAATATTCAGAATGAAAATAATATTTTGTATAATTTCCAGAACGCAGTTTCAACCACACAGATTTAAAGTTACACGTTCAACACGAATATGTATTATCTGATTTTTTAAACAATTCTCAATCACTCTTGATTCAAGGTTTCATTGCTGATAATGAATTACATTTGTATAATGAAGTAAGTAACTTATTAACTATGTATCTACTGGTGTATGTTTTGAAGGAATCACAAACGTTGGGTAAAATTAGCCTATAGGCTGCAGTGCCGTAGCTACGCTCCTTTATAAATCCATAAAAATAACTAGAACAAAACCAATGTTAAAGTAGAAGAGCTGAATTTGCAGCTTAGTGCCGCGCGACCGCATCGCGGTTGCAACACGGCAGTCGTGCATGCCTTTTTTATATGGTTTAACTTTGCCGCGTGACCCCAAAACTCCTGCTATGTTGCAGACGCGTAGCTTAGAGGTGTCCCTATTTTGCTCAATTTGTAGTAAAACAAATTAATTACGTAATTGATTTCTGTTCATTTTCAGATACAAAAAAATGAAATAAAATCTGTAATATTTTATAAAACATCGGCTATAGCACTCACACACGATGATTTCGTAAAAGACGTAAATATTATAACTTTATCAAGTAATGCACCTGAATCATTATATCAGATTTTAAGGACTGTCTATACTCCTTTGCTTGTTAAGGTAATAAATGAGTCATAAATAAAGACTCTGTGTCATCTGTGCAGTAGTATTTATACATTTACCTCTTATTTTAGGATGACGACGTGCATTCTAATAAACTACAAAAACATCTGTCTGATTTGGAGTCGGTTTTAAAATTGTTGTCTTATGGTAAAGGACCCAACAACACGAATGGTATGGATATTTTTAATATATCACCCAATCAATTGAAGACAAGTCGAACTCTACTCGTAGAGTTTAACTTAATGTTACGCGAGTTTAGTCTTTGTTTTGCTACTATTTTATGCAACATTAAATGAGCTATATTTATATCAAAATATATTATTAAGCTCATATTTTGTTTTACCGACTCTTTATTTTTTTTATAGTGATATTAACCATTGAAGATGAATTGGAGTATTGGAAAACATTGGGCGACAGAAAAGATGTTTCTAAAAAAGAAAGAGAATCCGCACACGCCTTTTCAGAATTATTTGAAGATATTTGTCAAGAACTCAGGTTTTTTACAATTTTTATACAGTTAAAAATGTATTCTATCAAATTGTAACACAGTAATGGTACCTATAACTAAATATTGTGACAATTTTAACATACCATCACATAAAGTATTTATTCGCATTTTTATCCCAAAAGTGTTAGGGCATAGCGTATAGTGCGTGCATGTTTCATCGAGCATAAATTCGTCCCATGATGTGACAGGGCGTGCCTAGCCTGCCTAGCGTGCCTAGCCTGCCTAGCGTGCCTAACGTGCCCATAGCAGGAGGAATGTTAATGTTTTACACTTCTGCCTGCCCTTGACAAGGGATAAAAGCGTGCTGGTTTAAATATACACACAAATTCTTACTTAAACCAATAAATAATGATTCTATCCCTAGTTTTTTGTTTAGAACAATGCAGTCCAGCGTCATGCCTGAAGTACGAGAGTCGGTTGAAAACATTGGAGGAATATTGGACGATGTTTGGCGTACCACTACGTTTCCTTTTTCACAAGATAGAATGATAAACGTATTCGATATCATTGGTATGTACGAATATATCTTATTAGATAATCACCATCGGCCCATGCCTTAATCACTACAATTATTAATTGTAATGTACATTACCTGCCTACGTACTTTACGTTTCTGGAGGCCCAAAAATCACGTCAGCCTATTTAAATAATATCAAATATTATGTAACATTAGTTACTGTAGTAATCAATCATTATGCAGTAATAGTTATATCATAACATTTGTTTCTTACTGTTTGGGCCAAATCGGAGAGCACTATTGAGCTTGGTAATGCCTGCAAACTATCATAGAATTAATTTACAGAATTATAGTTACCTCTCGTTGGTAGTTGATTTATTTACTTATAATTTTACAATTGTGTAGTATTAGTGAGACCTTGGGCTATTCAGTTATATTGCAGGTTATATCCCAGCTAATTGAGTTATATGTTGAAATTAGCATGTAATTGGTGAACTTAGTTGATAGCATAATTTTATTTTAATACATATACTTTTTTGTTTATTAACGACAGAATGTGATGTCTTCAGGTTATACGATATGTTCATTGATACAAAAAAATTGCACATCTATCAATCTGTGGGAAGTAAACGAGTCTAAGGAATACCAGATATTGACGCTATTATCCGACAGTTTGAATGCTATACTAACATGGACCAGCGCTTGTAAATCCCTTACGGAAACGTACTGGCCGAATTACGCACTCCACCCTTGGAATGGAAAACCTTATGTGCCCACATCGTGTATAAATTTTCAATCTCGGCTGAAAGAAGTAAGCGTCTTCATTATGTCAATAAAGAGTGTACTTTATTTAGTTTTTAGAAATCAGTGGGCTGCGACTTATGATCGCTTCTCTGCAATGTCTCACGTGGACGGATTTGTGACAAAAACGTGTACTACGTATATTATGCCATTGATGGATATCGCCATTTATTTTGTTATTTCAAGAAACAAGGATTTCCATTACTCTATCTGATAATATAAAAAATTACATCATTTTCTGTTTCAGATAAAAGATATCAGATCAACCCATAGCCAGTTGAATAAATTGCTTACACATAATGAGCAAATGGAATTACAAACACATTTATTATTTCAACCTTTCCAAAGTAAGGAATTTAGTTAATAACCAGTTCCAATTTTAGTCGCATAACGTGCTTAATATCATGCAATGCCTTCTTGACTATACGATTTATACCTAAGTACTGTAAAAGATTGATATTTCAAATTTTATTTTAATTTTCAAATATTTTTACACCAATTTATTATATTAACAATGATTTCACAAAAAGTAAATGTTTACACAGATGTTAATATATGGATGTGTAGCGGAACAAATTCTGCATGGGATGCTGCGGTCGCCAGATTTTCAACAGACTTACGTCCAGCAGAAATGAAGATCGCTGAAAAATTAAAACCCAGACTTCATAATACGTCTACTAAACAGGTATCTTGTAAAGAATTCGAGGGTGGAAACTCTAAAGATATCTTGAATATTTTGTAATTAAGTTCATTTAGTCCGTAGCGGGCAGTCAAGATATAGATCTGCTTTTCCATTTCTATAAACAACCCCTGTAATGCGTTTGTCTCTTTCACCATTTTTCAAAGCCATTGAAAATATCAGATTACTTGTAGGCTACACGCATAGGCATAAACGCATTTATGGATTATTTATTTGATGAAATAGAAACCGCAAAATTTACCAGAGAATAAAAATTGTATGATTAAAACCAACAGTTAAATCCAATAAATAACTGTTCATGAATTACGATGTACACCACTAAACGAACCTACACTGTTCATTTAAGATGCTATATGAATTTATGCGATACCAAGCATTAATAGAAAGGCCCCTCGTGAAGCAGACGTTAAGTAACGAGTTGGAGATATTTGTGTCTTCTCTCATAGCCATGTTAAAGGACGTCCAAAAACAATTGGATGCAGACGAAATGGATGTTAAAATGTATCAACCACCAGAAATGTCACCTGTCGTATACCAGGTGCAATGGGCTAAGCAGATGGAAGCGAAAGTAAGTTTTCAAATACTATATACTAACCAGTCACAATGAAAAACTCGCCGTAACGGATGTGTTACTGACAGAAATAATCTTCAAGTTAATCACAGTAATGTATGTACAATAGTAGATCGCCATAGACACTACTTTAAAGCTGTAACTAATTTATCTCTCTAGGCGCTTTATCCAGACAATTCAACGTTTTAGGTGAAGGAAATTCATACATGTGCTGATAAATATCTTAAAGAATTTGAAAATAATGCTGAGCTTCTGTCACTCGCTTCGAAGTTATTGAAGGATTTGAAAACAATGTATACCCAACTTCACGAAGAGTGGTCTAGAGATTTACAGGTAAGTTTGACTTTCGCAAACATAGAATTTGCATGGAAAAGTAAAGCAGTTGCATGTTATAGCGTTACTAAAACATATAATTCCAATTTATACCGAAATAATGTATTTTGGTTACTTTTAATCTATATTTGGATTTATGCCGTACCATTTATTCATAAGGGTACCGCCATCCGCATCATGCGTTTTGCATTCCCTTACCAATCTGCCAACAGGTTCAATCCAAGAACGGGTTGCTCCAACTTGCGCTGGACAAGCCCGTGGTAGAGTTTAGCGGCGTGAGCAAGATGATGGTGGTGAACTTCAACCCGCGCCTCGTGTGGGTGGAACTGGAGTGTCGCGCGATGACGTCACTGGGTCTACCACCGCCGCCGGCAACCGCCGTTTTTGACTCACTTACCTCAGCTTTGACGTATGCCCGCGCTTTACAGCAGGTCAGTGTTCATGAATGCATTTTAGAATGCTGTAGTTATTTCCATATAGTTTAATAGTTTTAAAGAGTATATTGTTTTGATTTGGGATGTTCGTATAATTTGTGGATCCAGTTAACTTAAATTATGTAAACTGATTGTATATGTTTTAACCAGGCATCAATTTTTTATAAGAAGCAAAAAGTATTATACAGGTAAAGCTAATCTCTACATAGTGAAAAACAATATTATTTGAAATAACAGGTAGCGTCATTCCACAACACGCTAGGGGAACGCATGATTCCGTCAACACGTCCAATGATGCTGCAAGCTGCGCTCGATCTGTCTTCATTGGTGCAAGATCAGAAAGCCGTGTATTGGGACGATATAGAGCAATTGGCTAACTATACAGACAAGTTGAAGAAAGCTGTGTTGAAGTTAGAGAGTCAAGTATGTACACGAAACTTATTCAAATGTTATTTTTAATAATATTGTTCTATTACAAGTGCTTATTTTGTCATAAAACTACATTTTTCAAACGATTAATATTCTAGACTTTGTGGAGTGTCAATATGACGCACTCAATAAGGTTATAGCAAATATAGTATTATTATGCAGAATATGATAATATTTTTTTGGGTTTAGTTATACCACAAAAACAGCGACGTTAACCACTTACCCACAATTATACCTCGCTAGTTTAATAGGTTTCGATAATTTATTTTATCGATAACTCTACATACAAAAAACCTAGTTTATATTTTGTTATTTTCAGAACACTTATCTTACAAATCAACACGTGGCCATCAGAACAATTGTAAAAAAAAACTCGTGGATACTGATCTTCTGGCCAAACAGTCTGATTGGAAGCGAGCCGTCAAAGATATTCGCAATGTTATAGAGACGGTACGAGATCATTTTCACAGTAAAACATTCTAAAACTTGTTTCTAATTTTTCTTTTGCTTCGTAGGTGGAAAGAAATGGCTATAAAAATACAGAACCTTGGAGACTGCATTGGGACTGGCAACTATACAAAGCTTTGGAATGTCAATACATAAAGACGCTGCTGTCATTGCATAATCATTTTCCGCACGTTAAAGTCGATTTAGTACTACGGTAAGTAATTGTACAGACTATAAGGATGCCTCATTTTCTGGGATATCATTTTCTTAGCAATTAGAACATAATTATACAAAAAAAAATATATAATTTTATTCTATGATATAAATTCCCAAAGCGTTTTTTTGCAATTGAAACTTCAGAGAAGTTGTAGGTTCGTTGCTGTATATTGCCGATTTGTTTTTTAGACACTATACGGCCTATGTCAAGAATTGGTTTCGGTCGATATCTGCAGGTCAATGTCGATACCACATACACAAACTAATATAAGATGGGGCTATCAATCAAGTTTTATTGTAGTTCGCCCTTTTCCGAGATGTATACGGAGATATATAGAGAAATATCGAATATATAGTGCAATAAAATATTTTAGTGGACACATGGTGCAAGTGCAACCACCGATGGAAGAGATCCGCGTTCAACATTACAATCAGTTGAGGCGTCTCGTGTCGCTGCCTGCGCAGTTCGTCGGCGTGCAAAATAACATCACAGAGAGTCAAAGCATATTCGCGGCTATTGTTGATAAGTATGTGTTCGAATAGCAATTGCGCCTGATCATAATTTCTTACGTCGTTATTTTAACCTTGTATTAAAACTAATAAGTTTTTAATTTATAGTCTTTAGTGGATGTTATTTTATGTCACCAATTATAATAATCTTATCTATACTATGTTTTCTAAGTTCATTTAATAACAAAAACCTGGCTTTGCTTTTTAGGTAATATCTAAATCTTTAAAGACTTGATATTTTTGTAATTTTTCCACTTAAATTCCCTTTGGATGTAAACGAATACCCATCTGCTGGAGTAAGGTAGTAGAGGTACCCCGTGCCGCAGACACAGTTGGCTGGGTAACACGGCGGTGGGTCGGCTGGAGGCGGTGCTGTCGGGCGTGGAGTCGGTGCGCGGCGCGTGGGCGGTGCGCGCGGCGCTGGCGTGCGCGGCGGACCTGCGCGCGCTGTGCGCCGAGCTGCGCGCCGCGCACCACTGGGAGCACAACTTCAGGGCCTGCAAGGCGTACGGACAGGCCGTCGCTAAGATGACCTTGTGAGAATGCTTGTATCATTGTACATTAGGATATTGCGATCCAGTTCAGTTCTTCTATCAGTTACAAATAGAAAAAAAATGGTGCCTTATAAATGATATATTATTTATATATAATAATATTTGCACTGTAGTATAATATACTGTCCCACTACTGGGCAAGGGCCTCCTATACTACTGAGAGGGATAAGGCCTTAGTCCACCACGCTGGCCTAGCGCGGATTGGTAAACTTTACACAACCTCAAAATTCCTATAGGGGAACTTCTTAGGAAAGCTACATATATACTCCTCACGCTGTAATTCTTATCAATAATATTGTAACAAATTTGTTTGTAATTTTTTCTAGTAGTGTTTCATAATAACATTTGTGAATACTATGTGACCTTATGACGGTTTACAGTGACGACGAGAAGGTAGAGTGGATATCAATAGGCACGGCTACTCTACGTCGTGAGTTCGAAGCTCAGACACGCTCGCTGTGGTCTTGTCTCATGTCGTCTCTCCAAACCAGCTGTCGCAATGACGCGGCGACCCTGGAAGCATTTATAGGCAACGCCATGGTCATGTTGGAGAACAAATTGCTGCCTAAAAATGCAAAGGAGCTGTCGGAGATAAGTGCTAAACAACATGCTCTCCAAGAAAAACTGCCTGAGGTTTTTAATGTTTTTAGATACTATACAACTGCTTTTGTAAGATATCACATTCAAAAAGAAGAAAACATTTTGACTATAAATAAAACCGACTTCAAAAACCATTACAAATCAAAAAGTAATTCAATAAACACGTAAGTATACGATTTTTTTTATTATTTGGAATGGGTGTCTAATTTCATATGTGGTTTTAGTACATAATATACCTACATTGAAATACCAAAAACCCCATCAAAAACCGATCAGTAGTTTTGGAGAAAATCGCGAACACAGGAACTTATATACATACAAGCGTGTCGCAGGAAATCTTCCTTTTTTGAAGTCGGTTAAAAAATTATAACAACAACATTTTTAATGTTGTAGTACGTTGTCCTTTGCATTTTTTATTTTAGTAAGTAGTCAGAAAATTAAAAACTCTGTCACTAAAGATTAAAGTAATAGTAAATTATAAAATAATTGTCACTAAAAATGCAATATAAATAAATTTTAACTAACGACTTAAGTACCATTTATCGTGACAGATGGAGAAATTAGTGGAAGATCTAAAGAAAAAAGGTCACTTGTTGCGGACGTGGGGCGGCGACACGTCCGTCGACAGGACAATAAAGGAATGGCAAAAAATACGGGAACTCATGCGCAGTCAGCAACAACTGTTCGAGCATCAGGTATTAAGCTATTTGTCATGCCTTTATAATACTCCACAAACACTAATGATTATAGTTCGATTAATTCATTAACAAGTAATAGAATTTAAGAAATATTGCTTCGAAGTGTAAAATATTATAGACTTATATTACTATAAAGTGGTCTAACGTAATAGATTGCTATTCTATTACGGATAATAATCGGGCCAAAAACTATAACCAATTTAATAATTTTGCTATAGATGATAATATATTAATTTAAAAAACATGAAGGACACTGTATAATGTACTTATTTAATTAAATATAGTAATATTGCCTACTCTGAATACATAACTGTCGTTTGCGCTACAATGGCCAACGGTCAAGACTACAATTTGCAGATTATAGTACAACTTATTTATAAAAAATGAACTCATTATCAACATCGCCCTATCTGTACCGGAGACAGTCTTTCTAGAGCGCGCTACTAAAAATAATATGTGCTTTCGACGCACGGGAATAATAAAATTTAAAATATTTTTTTTTATTTCTTTGATCCTGAATTGGGGAAATATACTATTAATTTACACCAATGGAATTACTCGCATGAGCTTTCTGCATACGTACATAGATCTATTTGATAATTTATTATTGCGTCACAAATAAATACATACACAGTACACTACACAAAGTGGAAAAATTTCCAAATATTTTTCAACTTTGCGTATCATTATTCCGATTTGTCGTATATGTGCGTATTTTGCGTGGTTCAGCTTGTGGAAACAAAACTATTGGTAAAATCATAGAACCATAATATATTTTTATTGTTTAGGTCTACAGGCGCATGTTGTATTTTTTAATGTTAAAATTAACTTACTGAAATTTGAATATCTTTTTCTATATTATTTTTGGTACCGTAAATTAAGTTTACTATTTTTAACGTCTTCCTACTGATAATGAATTTGGTATGAGAGAGATAGTGAGTTATTCTACTGTATCAAATATACTGATGTATATAACAGGCAGAGATAGTGAAATCGAGCCTGAGCGCCGACTGGGACAATCTGAACAGCAGCGCGGAGGCATGGCTCGAGCGCTGGGCGCACACAAAGAGCCGCCACGAGGACGCGCGCGGCGCGCACTACCGCGACGTGCTCGACAGATGTCGCGACGTGTTCCGCGCCGTCGCGCACTGGGAGGGCTTCGTCGCTGATAAAGACGGCTTGTTGTGAGCGATATTCACATGTTATACACTGTACAACTTTTCTAACTCGTATTTAAAAATATTATATTAGTAACCGTATTCGCCTCGTAACCGTGCAGGCTGCAAAATCTTTGAAACGTCAGGCGATAAATAAAATACAAAAAAACGTTACAGACTCCGTAACTAATCTTGTTTCGATGTCTAAAATTTGCGTAGATATAAGGAATTATAATATTACTCCTATTACTATGACAATGACACAACTTATTTGCTGATTTTAATAAAGGTACATAGCCAAATAAGGTACCTGGTGTAAGTATCAAAGGTGCTTTTAGTTTATGCAGCCATCATATTCATTACTGCAACTCATATAAACCAGGATAGGCATTGAAGGTCGCTGTATCAGTAGGATAATGGGAATTTGCGTACCTATATAAATTATCTGTTTCATAGCTGCTTCGTAAAACCCACCAAACTCGCCAAGTCCAGAGGTGACCTGATGGCTTGTCAGTCTTTGAGGGATATTGACAATCTTATCGGCTAGACGACATGACACAGCAAATCTAGTACTTTAAATTGGTTTTCTTTGAATTAGTGGTACTATTCAATAAGCCTTTTAACTGGCTAGAACGCGGCATTAACGCTTGAAATATGCAAAAACTTTACATTAATGAAGTATGCTTGTACTTTGCAGAAAAGAATTTGCGAAGTTTAATATGCAGGTGGAAATACCAGCGATATGGAAACAGGGTGAAAACCTCATGAAGGAATGTATCGATCTATGGACCGTATTCAAAGAGTATAATGAAGGTAATGGATCTTTGATAGCATTATATCTCTCTTTGAAACGATTTCTGATAGCTGAAGATTTCATACACTCGAAAAAAATACCTATTATTTCTAACTCACTTACTATGAAAACTAACGCCGATTAGTGGGGACTAAGAGTTGATTGGAATATAATAATTTACGTAATGGAGTTTTGATATAATTGATTTTCCATAAATTCACTACTTACATATACCGTTTATTAAATACCATATGGGATAATAGAGTATATTATTACAAATTTAAGTACTTACTGTGTAGTATGTAAGTATTGTATGATGCCTTTTATTTAACTACTACAAAAAATTGTTGTGACATAGAAAAATAATAGCAGTTTCTTTCAGAATTCGAGGCCATGTCCCAACAACTGTGGGTGGTGTTCCAGAAGAAACTTCACAGCCTCGAAGAGTTTACATCGAAGTGGAAAAGCCGTTTGGAACCATACACTTCAGTCACTTTGCTAATACAGCAAGAACTAGATAAATATTCTGTAAGTATTATCTGGTGGTGTATCTCTCGTATGCGACAGGACGGCTCGAAGTTATATTGTAACCAGAGTAATTACTAGGCATTGTGAGATTTCACATAAAATGTCAGACTGACTGTAATCCAAAGACAATTCAAATTTCCACTGATATTGTTACTATTAATGGACATTTGTGTCACTTACAGTTATCCGAGCGACTTCTTCGTTACGTCATTCATTACACCAAAGAAAATCTCTTAAAGCACTTTCAGGAATTAAAGAATTATCATAGAAAATTAAATATTAATTCAACACTTCTAAATGTCATTAAATTGGTTGGGTTGACTCATACATGCGTTAAGTAAGATGTTCATTATTCCCGCGATATCTTTGATATTACTATGTGATGTCATCATTCCACATGTATATCAACCATGAATTAAAACATCTTGAAAATATTGCCTACATATAAAACCTACATGGTAATGAGAGCGATGCGTGCAATGACTATTTGCCGTTTTAAATTTATAAAAAACTATAAATACCTACAAGTACATATGTACTTACATGGATATCACGGAAATGGTTGGCGAACTTGTTGATCTTTCTGTTTGCAAAGACTTCCCGTTCCTTGATATAATACCTATTCTGAAATCTAGCCTACACATAACTCACTAAAAGTCGAATTATAGAATGTACACGGATTTTGCACATTAGTCGCACTACCCATATTTCAGATTAATAATAAAATACCAGATTTTTTTTCTAACTTCAGTAGGTACTAATTCTTCTAAAAGTGACGGCTTCGTAAGTCGGCATGTTAAACACACGTGAATGAATTGAATGCCGTCGATATCTACTTCTAAATTGATAAAATTGATTGAACGTTCCCACAGGACCTAACACCGTTACTAAAATACCTGCGAGGCACAGATTTCTCGGAGCGAAACTGGCTAGAAGTGTTCAGTCTTCTGGAAATGGAGTACAAAAAGCCAGACACATTGCAGCTGAATGATCTGCTCATTGTTGCGCCGAATATTAAAAAACACATCAAAGCTTTACAAGTAAGTAAAATATAACAGATTTAATATATTAGATACTTTGATTTTTGTAGTTAATTATCTCATTGAATTAACTTCAAAAAGGAGACTTTTTTTTATTTATTAATATTGACTTCTAAAAAACAACTTCCCTATTTTTTTTATGTAAAGGGGTAAAAATGGTCATATCAGATGTAGGATTTAGACTTTCCGTAACAACTGATACAATTCTAACAATTCTGTTCTATTAAGGAAGGTAAATCCTTTTGAATGTTATAAGTATGAGCAATTTTATTATGAAGGAGAGAAAAAAATTACGCAACCATCTACTGATAGCAGCGATAGCCTAGTTGGGTGTGGAACGGACTGCCAAGACGAATGTTCGCAGGTTCAAATCCCAAGTGCACACACCTCTGACTTTTCTAAAATCATGTGTGTATTCTTTGTGAATTTATCGTTCGCTTTAACCGTGAAGGAAAACATTGTGAGGAAACCTGCACATCTGAGAAGTTCTCTATAGGAATTTCGAAGGTGTGTGAAGTCTACCAACCCGCACTAGGCTAGCGTGGTGGACTAAGGCCTAATCCCTCAGTAGTAGAGGAGGCCCGTGCTCAGCAGTGGGCAAGTATATAATACAGGGCTGATAAGAAACCACTATATCCTTTGGCGATCTTAACTTGAGAGAATTCAGAGCAACCACATTGCGCGTGCTCAGCTCTACCGTTTACAACATGTGCCTTTTACATCGGATACAATTGATTTAGTCTAGTATTTCATTTGGAATCTCCACTCAAGACTCCCAAACATGGATTTAGTTATTCAAAAATGCCATTCACTACTTCTTCTTTATACTTGAATGCTGACGTAATCGCCAGAGTATTTTTTTAATAAAACAGAATGAACTAGGAACTAGTTTAATACGATTACATTGCCATTTTAATATTTATATTATTATGTATTATCAAACTTCTTGCATTATAAATATTTTAGCTGCATATTTACATAACATAAAATGTTTTTAGACTTAAAGCTAAAAATCTATTTTAAACATAGTCGTAAACTAATACAAATTAAGTTTTTTTTACACCTATTAACCTAGCAGTATGTACTATGTCTTTATTGTATTTTAAACGGTCATTTAATTAAACAACATTTTTTTCACCACAGAAAATATGCACAATGGCCTCGAACGAGTCCGCCATACGCAACGCTCTCAACGAGCTTGAGATTTGGTTTGCCGGCGCGCGCTTTGCCATTGTGTACTACAACGACAAGTCTAAGCGGCCGACGCCTATTGTCAAGGATTTCAAGGATATTCTCACTAAGGTATCGGTTACTAAACTTTTACGATGCTTGCTAATAGTATAGGAGATAAACTGAAGTAGAGATAATTTTAAAAATAAGTCGATGCAATGTAAAAAAAATGTGACGCTGAAAAAAATTTAAAAAGCTTGTTAGTCAAAAAAAGAGCTATGTCCAAACCTATATTTTTTTTCTTCCAAGTAAACGCTCCCACGTGTACCCAATACATATAGGCGATGTCTTAGCCTGTTATTGACGCTATATGTAATATTTTTTATTCTATTGACCAAGATATAAAATAATTCTCCATTATGAAAAAAGCAAAACAGGTTGGAGCTGTATTTAAAATGTTATTAAAATAGTTGACCAATTAATTTCTCATAAGTGTACTTCTCAACTTCGATAAAGCAAAACATAACAGTTATACAAGTTTGGAACTCTATAGATTAATAATACACAGAAACTACTGCCTACATGAAATAATTTTCTTTTCCTGACGAGGATGGCCATAAATCTAAATATTGGCTCTATTGAATCAAGTAAATAGGAGCTGAAGCATTTATTAAGGTCCGAGCCTTAAGGGTTCAAACAAATATGACGGGTTGTAGATCTCAGAGCAGCAGTGGGTGGTATCATCGCTAAGTGGCGGCGGCGGCGGCGGCGGCGCGGACGCGTGCGCGGCGTGGGAGGGGCGGCTGCGGAGCGCGCGCACGCTGCTGCGCGCCACGCACCGCGCGCAACGCAGGTCAGTACTCTGCAGTCTGCACCTACCGCCCTGTCTGACGCACTCCAGGGGCTACATAACAACAAATTTTTGATACCGATATACTTACCGATAGACTATGCCATTATTTTTTGGTTTTTCTATTAATGTTATAACGGTTGTAGAAAGGCATCTTTTTTAAAGCCCAAGTAGTACTTACACAGATGAATTTTTTACTACGTAAATCTATAAGTAAGAAGAAATACAGTATGTTTGCTCTTTGAAATAACTGTCTTTACAAGGTCAGATATTATCGTTATTTGCACTGTCCCCTGTCTATTTGTTTGTTGCGATTGAGCCTGTATCTAGGACTTTAATAATTTACTATCTACCATTTTCGTATCATTGAAGAGTATCCGCATTTTGTGATAAATAAATATAGATTAAAACCGCTGACAAGGCTTTGTCGGGCGACTGGATTACTGCAAAGTACCTTCTAGCGAAGTCAACAGGATCACTTTTATCACGAATCGTATGAAATAGATGGTTGATCTGGGATAGGGAAGAGGATACATGAAGAATGACAAAAGGATTTGATTTCATTCTGATTACGGAATAATGAAATTAGGAAAAGCGGTATGTGTGAGTTATTTGAGTAAGAAAATTTTAAAACAGAGATTGGTCTTCAAGCAGCAACTTCCTCGCCATTTGTAACGTACAGACAACCCGAGGAAGAAAGAATACTCCTGACCTTAATTTTATATTATCAGTTATCTAATTTCTTCTGTGAATATGCAGATATTTAAAGGCATAGTTATAATGACATACTGTATTAATATATTTATTCACACAACATCTGTCACACGAGGCTTCTACATAAGCCTATGCACCCGGTATGAAAGAAAATACTTCTTTACTTCGCCTATACAAGATAACTGTTCAACGAATCTTATGTTATAATCAACGAAGATCCAAACTAAATACGATAACGACTAAAACCAAAGAAAATACCTGACAAAAAAATCACTCAACACTTTGGCTGCCGATACAACTGTTATATTAATCTAATGAAAACGAAACAGTTGGAAACAAGTCCACTCACAGGCTTACATAATTACTGAACAATGGTCGCCGTCGTAAAGGATTTGCGCTCGGTTTCCGACACGTGTGCGACAGATGTACGAGCTATTTTGACATACCGTTTGCTTTTGGTCTTATTTTTATTTTAAAGCTCGACGCCAATTCCGCTTGCATTGTTTTGTTGGTCATGGCGCGGCGGACTGTTTTGCAAGTCCCATATTTAGCTGTAAAATGCTCGATATGTATACGCAATGAACCAGGAAGTAGAAATTTCTTGCTACGTTTTTGACATTTCCTATTATGTTCTATAAACTCTCCTTATTTGCTCTCGGAGTAACTTACTTGAGTCGTTTAGCGGTAGATGCAATTAATATTTACATCTCTACCCACTCCTTAGGAAAATCAGGTGTGAGCGCATTATGCATAAGTAATAAGTATTTAATTTCTTATGCAACGAAGGAGGTCGTCCTGGTTTTATTCGCATGTTCTTTGATAATAAAGAACACATGAATAATAGTATGTTCCGTGGTTGTTACGTCATTTTTAAGACGTGTTTAAAATAAAAATGCTCTACTTCTATTTATATGCATCCATCAGCTAGTATATTTTGTCCACGGCATGCCACATAATACCTATTCAAATTCAGTAAAATATCTATAAATTTATGTTCGGGGATTACCCTAGTAACAAGAGCATAGATTGACGTTTCTCAATGTTTGTTTAATAAATGATATGCGCAATAACCATAAATAAAGTAAAGTAACGTTGCTATCTAACTTACGAGTTACGCGCATTGTCATGGGACATAAAGAAAACATAAAAGCTTTTTTAAGACAAAATGTTATGTGACAGTATTCAACATAATATAACAATTCCTTCTTACAATGATTCTTGTGAGTGCACTGATGTTCAAACAACTTATGCAACACAACTTTAATGTAGAGCTCGTTTTTCCATATATATAGAAAATAAAATAAACATTTGTCTATAGTCTATTTTTATGCCGGTATGGAATGAACTGTTTAAAATTATTATGAAAGCTTATACAAATACTAAGTAGTTTAAATAATCTATATCTATACTTATAATAAATCTGTAGAGAGGTCAATTCTGTACATGAAATATATTTCCAAAATAACTATCAGGGGGTGATTAGGGATCGATACTGATGCCAAAAATGCAATTAGTAAAATTTTTGTCTGTCTGTCTGTCTGTCTGTATAACCGTTATAGAAACAAAAACTACTCGACGGATTTTAACGAAACTTGGTACAATTATTTGTCATACTCCTGTGCTGGTTATAGTATACTTTTCATCACGCTACAATTAATAGGAGCAGAGCAGTGGAGGGAAATGTTGGGAAAACGGGAGAAGTTACTCCATTTTTTAAGCTTCCGTCGCGTGTGCAACCTTAATGGTTAAAGCTACACAGAAATAATGTTTGACGGAAATGTTCTCCTTAAAATTATGTAAAAAATATCCAACGACAGCATATGTCTATCTTTTATGGTTGACTCACAATAACACGTGTAACTCCCGATAACTTAGCAGTTCGAAGCTTTCTCATTATATTTGTCTACTCTTACGTTTATAATACTCTCAGTCATCCCTAATTAAAAAATTTAACATTATTAAATATTCCATAAAAAAGATTCATAGAAATCGGTATAGAAACACCAAAGTTATACATGAAATACGCTAATAATAAGCCATCACGCGTGAATATTGAATCATGCTATAAGGATTATTTTTGTATATATAATACTAGCTTTTGCCCGCGGCTCCGCTCGCGTTACAAAGTTTTTCGGGCTAAAGTATTCCGTTATAAAAGTCACGCTATATATTTTCCCGGGAGCCTATGTTCTTCCCAGGGTCTCAAACTGTCTCCATAACAAATTTCATCTTAATATGTTGGATAGTTTTTGAGTTTAACACGTTCAGGCAGTCGGATGCAGCGGGGGACTTTGTTTTATAATATATTTTTGTAGAACTTTTTAAGAGGAACAATCCCGTCATACATCATTGTTGCATAACTTTAATTGTTTACGCAGCGCACGCAACGGAAGCTCTCAAAACTAATAAATTTTCTCCGTTTTTGCAACATGTTTCATTACTGCTTCGCTCCTATTGGTCATAGCTTGATGATATATACCCTATAGCATTTCAAAAACAAAGTGCTATCCAACACAAAAATATTATTTTCAGTTCGATCTGATAGTTCCTGAGATTAGCCATTACTGCTCCGCTCCTATTGGTCATAGCGTGATGATATTTAACCCATAGTACTCCACGAACAAATAACTATCCAACACAAAAATATTTTTTCAGTTTGAACCGGTAGTTCCTGAGATTAGCTATTACTGCTCCGCTCCTATTGGTCATAGCCTGATGATATATAGCCTATAGCACTACACGAATAAAGAGCTATCCAACACAAAAAGAATTTTTCAGTTCGAACCGGTAGTTCCTGAGATTAGTCATTACTGCTCCGCTCCTATTGGTCATAGCGTGATGATATATAGCCTATAGTATTCCACGAACAAAGGGCTATCCAACGCAAAAATATTTTTTCAGTTTGGACCGGTAGTTCCTGAGATTAGCCATTACTGCTCCGCTCCTATCGGGTATAGCGTGATGATATATAGCTTATAGCACTCCACGAACAAAGGGCTATCCAACGCAAAAAGAATTTTTCAGTTTGGACCGGTAGTTCCTGAGATTAGCCATTACTGCTCCGCTCCTATTGGGTATACCGTGATGATATATAGCCTATAGCACTCCACGAACAAAGGGCTATCCAACGCAAAAAGAATTTTTCAATTTGGACTGGTAGTTCCTGAGATTAGCGCGTACAAACAAACAAACAAACTCTTCAGCTTTATATATTAGTATAGATATATAAGGTCGCGAACGCACAGGCAGGCGGCTTGCTTGGCACCTAGAGGCTAGCGAATCACCTAGCGAGTAGCTTCGTAAAACGAACATTCTCGAACGTTCGCGACCGGCTCCATTTTGAAGTCCGAAATCCACGCGGGCGAAGCTGCGAGCGGAAGCTAGTAAAGCATAAAACATGAAATAAAAAAATGATAATGTTAATGTCATTGTACTAAGGTTAAAATAACTTAGCATAATTCGCCGCCTCAGTGCTAGTGATAACTACGCCAAAAGATCCTATTGACAGCAATAGAAATTAGTTAAATTATATATATGCTTCTCTAATTTTCACCTAGATAAACGGTAATGGGTGCAACACAAATTATAATTTCTTTGAAATCTTAAAGGGTATAATAATTCAGTATAATATTATTTTAATTTTATCAAAATTTTGTCACAATAACGATATTTTTTTTTTCAGTCCACGCGGGTTACTAGGTAATGAAAACGAACTTTATAATATGATCCTTGCCCGAATGAATCATTTCAACCGCGTTATAATTTTAGAAATACTTTCCTGCTGGTTAGGTCGATGGTTTGATCGATTATTTATTCGCTGATTAACTAGAAATTTACATCCATTCACATACTGTTGCTCAGTAAACTTGTGTCATTATCTGTTCGTTCACACGCACTATAAGTCGATAATCACACCAACTCGGTGCATTTTATCAAAATTTATTTCTAGTTTAAGTAGACCACGTTCAAAATAAGTACTTATGTCTTAAGCAGATAATAGTTTTCTGAATAGTCGTGATCGTAACATACACAGTGACTGAATACTTGATCTAAATTCTTTACCATATTATGATTAAGCTTACATAAAAATCGAGGTTATGTAGGTTTTTGTAAAACTAAGTAATGTTAATAATTTTTACATTTTACAGTTCTTAACGTCACAACATGCGTTAACACCACGATAATTATAATCGTACAAATTCTAATGGACATTTACTTACATTCAGTGGACGATAAACGTGGCTCGAATCGAAACTGCTCGTCTATCTGCTTTGAACTTTGACATCGTAACCGCCTTTTGAGAATGAACCTTTATCGGCGCGAAAGCGTTCATTCACAGCGTTTGAGGCATTTTTATAATCTATGTAATCCAGTTTTAGCTTTTTTTTTCATGTATGAATTGAGGACATTCGATATTTTAAATAATTTGTGATGTTATATTAGAAATAACAGGCACTCTTAAAAATAGATAAAAAAATAATGTAAGAATACACAAGTTGATGAATTAATTGTATTCATAGCCATAAAACATATAATATTACTCCATAAATTAATATTTCGACATTTGTCTTTACTTTAGATAGCGTTTATTACCTAAAAATTAAGATACATTCATAGAAAAAAATATTTTATTGTGTAGCATGAACTGTGTATTAATGTTTAAAATAGATATGTTATATACATACATATTTATCATACGTGATTTTTTTAAATAGTGCTTCTAATCAACTTGACACTGATAAAGGGTTATCGAAAAAACTGTTGAAACTGTGACGAGTTATCTGTTAAGTTACAGCAGCCCTCTCGCCATTCATTGTATATGGTTTTTACCTTAAAACATGTAGAGGAACCAAGTAATACTTTTTAAAACATTGGCATTATGCATTCGATCATCAATGTGCATTCACAAAATTCAAATTATGATCTATATACTGCTACATACCTACTTATTTGCTAGAATTACATACATTTTTCATTTTGATTAGTAATTAAAATAAATGGTTGTCAATTTTTAGCATTATCAGCAGCAATAAACAATTGAACAAATAATAATAACTTATTATTTTTTTATTAGGTTTATGGCCGATGGCATTAAACTCCCGTAAATGCTGATAAAATTCAAAAAATCTATGCATATTTGTATTACTTATAAAGAACTACTTACTACTACTGCACAATAGAGCTCCTGCTCCTGTTCATACAGTGAGTAGCTAACTCATGCTTTGCATTATCCGTTAGTCCATAGTAAGAATTTTATTTAAGTATAACTTCTGATTTATATAGGTACCTACTACATACTTGCCGAATACAGACGAATAGTCACAAAAACGAGGGCACGTAAACAGCTTATTGTGTTCTGTATTATGCCTTTTATAAATAAATAAAAAATAAACATTCGCAGTCATATTCGTGCACGAATTATTCGCCAAATTATTTAGCAAACTATACGACAATCGTCTAAATAAGCCATAAGGTCGCTTTGAGACAAATATATATGTTTAGATTTGGAAACAAATAGATCATTTAAATACAGCAGAAATAAATCGGTTAAACTTTAAAGTTTTTATTCCAGAAACCATATTGCGGAAACGTATGTATTTATGTAAAATATGCTGTAGATTCGGTCAATTAATCTAACAACACCAACGAATTATTATAACACCATGGAATATTTTATTTAACATGATTTTAAAACAACAATTATTTGATTATTTCTGCAAAGCTTGGTCTATATTCAAAATTAATTCACTCAATATTTCGGAACTCTTCAAACAGTATGACTATTGACTACGCAGTTCACAGTCTGCCAACACGTGTTAATTTTTCGTACGAACCTCAAATGCAGGTCGCTATTAGCTTGTAAACGTACGCAAACGAATTTTAAAGGATAAAATAATACCAAAAGTTTGAGTAGAAGTATAAGTTTTATAAAACCGAAAGCTTTTCATGCGCTGGGCGACTGAATTCTATGAGGTTATTACTCCGATTTTAAACAAGAAATTACATTTCAAAATTCAGTTTATTGATATAATATTAGAACATACATGAAATTGATACATATAAATTTTAAGTAATATTTTATTTTTAGTGTTTTATACATTAGAAAAAACTAATCTACATTATCTTACGAATATTGATCACTTTATCTACTCAAATGTCCATACATATATGAACTCCGTATTAACGAATTTAATGTACTGAAAGATTACCGCTCCACCTAGAATTGAAAGGGTATTCATCGCCTCGTTAAACAACGTTCCCTCCCTTCAAAGTCCCTCACTTATGTCCTTTTTTGTCCCTAATCCCTATGTAGAGATTAGGGTTTGTTAATGTGCACACATCACAATGATTATCTATAACCGGGAGTATTTAAAACATTAAATATTTTGGGTCTGGTTATTACTGGCTATATTCGGGTATTATTATGTTTTAAATAAATATTTCACTAATGACATGTTATTTAATTTCGGCATATTGTATGTCCGTTGTCTGTCGCTCGGTTGGTCGGTCATTTAGATCGCGAATGTATTATCAATGACGGATGTGCGGGGCGGAAGGCCGGCAGCTCTGACCAAGCTACTGTGTCACTGTTCATCAAAATGACCAAATGCTCACAATAAAATTAAATATATTTGTAATGTAAATGTCAATAACATCAACGTGATAAAGTAGGGACGTATTATTCAGTTTCCATATTACCCGTGTGAGAAATGTTACAATCTGCTTCCACGTAACTTTAATTCCATAGGTATGTTTAGCAATAGAACTAATGTAAAAACAAAACAAAAAGCGCATCCCGAAATGCGATGATATTTTTGTTGCTTAGTGCCCGTTTCGGAGAACGGCGCAAGGGGCGCGCGGGCGGGTGCGGTCGTCGCCTCACAAAGTGCCGGACTCGGTTTTTTACGTTCCCGTAACTTGTTCCACGACTTGTTTTATTTTATTTTCTGTGCGTGATCGTTTACATAAGATCGTCAAGATAATATAACTATTATTGACACTTTACAAATTTGAAACTTTAGAATCTAGAAAGACCCAAGTTTAAAAATGTATAAAATTGTAACGTTTTATATAATTTGCGTACAAAAATCGTAATATGCTTGTTATATATTTCTACGTAAAGGTAATTCATAAAAATTCGGCTCTATAAAGAAATTACCTCAACTATAACATTTTAATTTGGAGAAAATAAATATGCATTGTTTAATTAATGAACGCAGTTTCAAATAATTTTACTAATGGCTTATGGTCACAGATACGGTATAAAGAATAGAATACGAGTACGGACCTGGATTTGTAGGACAGCGGGGCAGGCGGGGGACGTGAATCAGCGCGAGAGTGGCGCGGCGGAGGCGACTTGCCCGCGCTACTCGGCAGTGCAGTGAGCGGCGCGCGGAGAGCCCGGACCGCGCCATGGCTCTACGCGCTTTGTTTATTTTCTGGGCGCTTATCGTTGGCGGCGGCGCCGCGTACAGCCAACGTGACCGCCTTCGTGCTGACCCCCGTATATTGGACCGTGCCTGTGAACTCAGTTCCTGCTATCCAGCAACCGGCAATCTACTCATCGGACGTGAATCGCGCCTCTTCGCATCTTCAACGTGCGGTCTACAGGGCCGCGAACGCTACTGTATTGTTTCTCACTTAGAAACGAAAAAATGTTTCTGGTGTGATTCTACTAACAGCACACTGAATAAACCCACTCTGAACCATCGGATTCAAAACATCATTTACAAATACCATCCTGGAACCCGAATCAAATCATGGTGGCAGTCTGAAAATGGCAAGGAAAATGTCACAATACAGTTGAATATGGAAGCGGAATTCCACCTTACGCACTTGATTATACAATTCAAAACATTTCGTCCAGCGGCTATGTTAGTGGAACGATCATTCGACTTCGGAAAAACTTGGCGTGTTTATCGTTATTTTGCCCATAATTGTGAAGATACCCCAGTTCCTCATCATACGCAAAGGTCTTTGACTGAAGTTGTGTGCGACTCTCGTTATTCCGCAGTGTCGCCTACTAGCGAAGGCGAAGTTATATTCAGAGTATTGCCACCTAATATAAACGTAGCAAACCCCTACTCCGAAGAAGTACAAAATTTATTACGTATGACAAATCTTCGAATAAATTTCACAAAACTTCATACTCTTGGCGACGATAAGCTGGATAATAGAGCTGAAATACAAGAGAAATATTATTACGCGATATACGAAATGACTGTCCGCGGTTCTTGTTCCTGTTATGGACACGCGTCTCGGTGCTTGCCTATGCCAGGTGTGGAATCGAAGACGAACATGGTCCACGGTCGGTGTGAGTGTACACATAACACCCGTGGTTTAAACTGTGAATATTGCGAAGACTTTTACAATGACCTCCCGTGGCAACCGGCAGTCGGAAGAACTTCTAATGCTTGCAAGAGATGTACGTGCAACAACCATGCGACGACGTGCCACTTTGATCCAGCAGTATACAATAAAACTGGTAAAGTGAGTGGTGGTGTTTGTGACAATTGTCAACATAATACAATGGGAGTGAATTGTGAACGTTGTAAGCCTAAATTTTATAAAGATCCTAGTTTAGATATTCAGAGTCCCGAAATTTGTAAGCCTTGCGATTGCGACCCGGAAGGCACGACTGATAAGGAAATTCTTTGCGATGACGAAACTGATGCGATTAATAATAAAACAGCAGGTCGTTGTCTTTGTAAATCCAATGTTGACGGTGCTAGGTGCGATAGGTGTAAAGATGGTTATTGGAATTTCGACCCTTTAAATCCTGAAGGTTGTCAAGAATGTACATGTGATAGATTAGGTACAATCAACGAAAGAGGATGTGACCCTACAACCGGAAACTGCTTCTGTAAACGTCACGTCACGGGAAGAAATTGCGACCAATGTTTGCCGGAGTTTTATGGTTTATCGGAAAGTGACGATGGTTGTTTACCGTGTGACTGCGATCTGGGTGGTTCAATAGACCGGGACTGCGACGTGATAACAGGCCAATGTAAATGTCGGCCAAACGTTACTGGTCGGCGTTGTGATCAGCCAATACAAAACTTCTTCGTCGGCGCTCTAGATTCATTCGTTATTGAAGCTGAATCCAGCCAATGTGATTCGCAAATAGACGATAACGCCATACAAAGTCAAATTTGTCATGTTGTTATACGAGAAAACTTTCCAGACGGCAGAAAGGAAACGTGGACTGGTCCCGGTTTTATGAAGTTGCCGGAAAGTAGCACATTGGTATTTGTTGTTAAAGATTTACAAACAAGCATGAACTATAATGTATTGATAAGATACGAACCACATTCGCCAATGAACTGGGAGGAGGCAACTATAATAGTAAAGAGGCCATCGCCTATTGATCCTGATTCACCTTGTGCAAATGTGCGGCCAGAAGATGATACTGTCTTTACCAGTCTCCCGGCAAATCAGCGGAGTGTTTTAGTTAATCCACCTGTATGTTTAGAAAAAGACAAAGAAACTGAAATTCGCATTTATTTAGGACGCCAAGACGGACAAACTTCAAACTCACGAGCTTCGATTCTAATAGATTCTATTGTATTAATACCTTCTTTCGACGATTTACCATTTTTAGCGAATGGTTCCATGAAAGAAGAATTTAATCGTTATAATTGCGGAGATTCATATTATTACGATCTTAATAGAGACAATGTTCCTGAGATTTGTAAGAAATATCACGCTAGTATAGGATTTTACGTACGTCGGGGATCACGGCCATGTCAGTGTGACCCAACAGGATCAAAGAGTCACCAGTGTGATCCATACACCGGATATTGCCAATGTGTTGAGAATATTGTCGGAGCTAGATGTGATCGCTGCGCACCTGGTACGTATGGTTTCAGTAAATTTGGCTGCAAACGTTGCGACTGTAATAGTATTGGGTCATTAGATAACTTCTGTGACGCAACAAGCGGGCAGTGTAAATGCAGAGCTAACACTTACGGCCGAGCTTGTGATTTGTGTCAACCTGGATATTTTAACTTCCCCAATTGTCAACAATGTGACTGTAATGGCCATGCTGTCGAGTGTGATGATAAGACAGGAGCTTGCAAAGAATGCAGAGATTACACTGAAGGTCATCGTTGTGAACGATGCATAGAAGGCTATTATGGCGATCCTAGACTAGGTATTGATATACCTTGTAGGTCATGTCCATGCCCTGGCGTGAAAGGAGACACAAGTAAAAGCAGTCACGCAGATCGATGTGAGTTAGATCCCGAAACAAAAGATGTGGTCTGCGACTGTAAAGAGGGCTATGCTGGACTTTTATGTGACGTTTGTGCTGATAACTATTACGGCGATCCGCTAAAAGGTACTTGTGAAAAATGTGAATGTAATGATAATATAGATTTAACAAAACCAGGTAATTGCGATCCGTATACAGGCAAATGTTTACAGTGTTTACATAATTCTGCTGGCGATCATTGCGAAGTCTGTCAGGAAGGATTTTATGGAAACGCTTTAGAAAAAGCTTGCTATAAATGTAATTGTTCCGAATTAGGAACAAATTTCACGAAAGGTAATTGTGATCCTGTGACTGGTCAATGCCCATGCTTCAACAATGTTATGGGTGTAAATTGCGACCAGTGCACAGAATATCATTGGCGTATCGCACTCGGAAACGGTTGTGACCCATGCGATTGTGATCCTATTGGTTCTATATCAGCGCAGTGTCACCCCTACATTGGTAAATGTGATTGCAAACCAGGTCACGGAGGCAGACAATGTGATGAATGCCAAGAGAATTATTGGGGAGACCCGAACGTAGAGTGTCACGAATGCGAATGCGATTTGCATGGGTCTGTATCTCGTCAGTGCATGCGAGACAATGGTTCATGTATTTGTAAACCTGGAATAGGTGGATATAAGTGTGATACGTGTGCTAGAGGATACTTAGGAGAAGCACCGCAATGTTATGCATGTGGGGAGTGTTTCGATAACTGGGACCAGCTAATTAATGATTTGCGAATTCAAACTGAATATGCAATAAGCAATGCTAGCAAAATCAAGGTTGTTGGAGCTACAGGCGCATACACGAGAGACTTTGAAGAAATGACAAAGAAATTATCAGAAATTGAAAATACACTTGAAAGTGCTAAGCTTGGTCAATCGACAATTCAAGAATTGTTCTCTAATATTACTAACCTCCAGAATCTACTAACAGAAGCCGAGAAAAAGGTTAAAGATAGCAATGATAATCTCAATGGTGTGACATCTAAAATCAACCTGGGAAATGTTACTCTGGATGGCCTTCGAGCAAGTACCGACAACTTAAAATTAAAAACGCTTGAATTAGGTAATAATGCTACTAAATTACAAGAAGCTAATTTAGAAGGAGCCCTCAATTTAACTCGTGAAGCCAAACAGAGAGCAGCAAAAGCCGCAGATGACGCAGAAAGCGTACAGAATATTATTGCTAACACTGATCGTCAAATCAAAAATACTGATCGCCTGATTGAAATGCAATATACACATTTTAATAACACACAAAACGATAACGATAAAAAATTAAATGATATCCAAATGCAGTTATCTGATTTAGAAGCACAAGTTCCAAAACTTAACGAAAAAATGTGTGGCCAAGAAAGTGACACTTGCGATATTTGTGGAGGAGCAGGATGTGGAAAGTGCGGAGGGATATCATGTGATCAAGGTGCGGTTACTAAAGCTGAACAAGCTCTAGACTTTGCAAACAAAACAGAGTATAGAATTAAAGAACATGAGCTGACAGCCGAAGATTTATTCAGATCAATTTCTCAAGTGAAGCAGGATACAGTTGCTATTCGATCACGTGCGAATGATCTTTTTAACAAAGCGCATAATTTCAAATCATCCGCCGAAAGAATTACGAATGAAAGCCAAGAATTGACAGCGGAACTAAAAGATTTCTTATCCAATACCTCTAGTACTCCAGCAGATGTAAGAACGCTAGCAAACGACATACTAAATTTATCAATAAGAATTGAACCAAAAGAAATAACTGACTTATCTCAACGAATCAATTCATCTGTATCACAATTAACTAACATCGACAAAATAATTGACGAAACAAAACCTGATTTAGAACGAGCCAAGGCATTAAAAGAAAATGCGACTGCCGTAAACAAAGAGGCTAACCTAACATTAGAAATGGCAAATAAGGTATTGGAAGCTTTAGACGAAGCACAAGCTGCTCAAGATGCCGCAGAAAATGCAATAGAAAAAGCTAATAACGATATCGAAGCGGCAAAAAGTGATTTAGTCCCAATAACAATGGAGACAGAACAAGCGCAAAGAAAAGCAAATGAAACTAAAGAAGACGTCGAAAAATTGCGGTTACGTTTGTCTGATCTACAAAAAGATATATTAAAAATTGAAAGCGATGCGGATCAAGTTAAACAAGAGGCCAATGACGTAGTTAATCGTGCAGAAGGGGCTGAACAAAAGGCAAGAGAATTAAGGCAAAACTTCAAACAAACTAACATGTCTCTAGCAGATCGTGCTAACCAAACATCTAATTCTAGAGAACGGGCACAGTTGCTCCTAACCCGTGCGACTAAACTAGCAAGTGATACACAAATGCAACTTAAATTGTTAGCCAACATGGAGGAATTGTATAACGATCACAATGGTCAATTAAACTTATTAGAAAAAGAAATAGGAGACCTCAACAACCAAATGAATTATTATTTATCAGAAATAACGAAACGTTCTGATAATTACAGATCTTGTACGACTTAGTATCCGTTTAATTCTAATAACATATACTGTTATCTGAAAAATATAATAGTGTGAACGTTTAATTCGGATACTTGCAGTTCCCATTTGTGCCATAAAACATGTACATAATACTTATGTACTGCATGGAGTAGTGCGTATTGGTCAAAAATGTAGTTTGACTACATTGTGTTTGTATTATATAACGATAAGCCTGACTCTAATGCAACATCGACATTCAATTTAATCTTGATGAGTGAAGTTACTCTGTCGACTTATTATGTTTATTAGTGTTCGAAATAATTCTAAACAAAATTAATTAACATTTGTATAATATTATTGTAACACATCCCAGCGTAATGACAACTTACGAGCACTCTTTGTAAGGGTTGTTTTACAATAACAAAAAAAAATTCCGCATTATTATTTTAAAATTGAACGACTTTGCTACTATTATTCCAAAGATATTTTATAATATGGCGTCTGTTAATAATTTAATACTAGACTTGCAACTTTATTCCTAGCTATAACTACCTACTGTAGCTTATGTTTTTCTAATCTTTCTGTTAGAATAATTTTAAGTAATTTATGTTTTATACAAGTATATAATATGCATTTTTATATCGTTAATAGTATATTATCTTATTTGTAGCCTCTGTATTGTTTATTTGAATATGGTTTTAATTAAGCAAATAAAATACTTATAAAAATAATGTACTTGATCTTAATATTATATTAGAAATGAATCAATCCAAATGCATTTATATGATTAGTTAAATAGTTTTTCACAACACTTGTAATATGTATTAAATATCATACTGTAATGTGAGAGGCATCAATACTTAATTGTTAATACATATTTTTATATTACATAGACTTGTTGTTTTATTTATGCTTACCCTGTTTAAAATATTCAAAAAAAGAAAATACGCTAATGAAGTCGTCTATAATGTAATCTAAATATAAGTAATCTCTTAAAATAGAAAAAATATATAAATAACTGAGAGTACCAGATTCTAGACAAAATACTTAATATTTCAAACACAATCTAATCATTTCTATAACTGGCTTGTAAATAAATCACAAAAACACACTTTTTCATTCTTTCGCATAAACATAAGAAATCACTATAAAAACACAGATTTTTACCTTAATTATATTAACCCATAATATGCACATATTCTTTAAATTTCAGATGGTTGTACCTAGAGCCGATACTTTCAAATGATGATGGCGAGTTAGGTATTAAGTTCAGGAAAGTAGACCAGAACTTTAGACAGGTGACACGCATTTTGGAATCAGATCCGAGATTGTCCGCAGTGTTACAGTCTTCTCGTCTTCAACCTATGCTCGACTCTATATTGGAACAGTTAACGACGTGTCAATCGGCTCTCAACCAATATATTGATGTAAGTCAAATGACGTCTTTAACGTAATAGCCTAGGAGGCCTATGACTCACCAGTGTCGTTGTATAGATAGGTAGGTACTTATATACGGTTTATACCAGCAATCTGGCACGAACCCGTAAACAGATTTCCCCTTGTCAAAAAAAAGGTAGATACTTATGTGAAATAGAAGGGGCTTCGAAATTTGTTATACCCGACACTCTAGGCAGACAATTTAAAGACCATATGTGATTTGGGTCTTGGCCAGCGACCATTTGAATCAAATTTTTAAAACAGTATTATATCATACCAATGTAATGAGCCGAGAATAGGTAGGATTGCAAATTAAGATCTAGATTTCCATTTTAATATTTGAATAATAAATTACGTTTGAAAACAGGTAAATATTTGTTGACCTGGTGGTATTAGTTAATTTTATTTTTATATTTCAAAAAATATTTACCTCTATCTGTAAATTCGGGTAAAAATCTGTTAGATAAGCCATTTAACATTACTATGTAGTACTGCTATGGTGATAATACGAGTCCAAAGTCTATTTTAAAAAAAAAATTAGCTTGTGATCATTGTTGATTATTTATTTATAGCATACTTACCTAAATGTACTCTAATAACGTCAGATCAGCAATTATTACAGTCAGTGTAAGTGTATCAATTCAATGAAAGTGTAAAATGTTTAGAAAGGAAAGTACTATTAGGAAATTTTAACGCATATTAGGACATAATATTACGACACTATAAAATCATAATGTAAAAAGAAATATTGTAGCCCGTTGGAGCAACACTCAAAATTACCCTTAACACAAGGTCTGGGTATAGCTATTCGACTTAACTTACATAATATTATTATGCATATTGTATTAGCTCTTGGTGTAGATATATAAAAAAAGAGGAAAAGTAATAAATAAATTCTATTTCATATTTTTTACTTACCCTTTGTGCGTGAGGTATTTATTGGGTTCGATCGCTAGATCGAACAAAAAAAATCTAATAATAAAAGATAGTTGTTTACCAATCCCAGACAACTCGTGAGGCTTTTTCAACTCAGAAAAGTACCAACCTACTCATGCTCCAGGACCGGAATTTGTAGTCGATATGGAGATAGATAAGCATGGCAAACTGTGGGTGCTGTAGATGCGCCCCTGTTTACCCTTTAAAATATGATAATGAAATGGGCTAATGTTGTGTAATGTTTTATAAATAAAATAATGTAAATAAATGCATGAATATATGGAATACAGAATACACGGTACACTCTGTGCTTTTCAGGATAAACGTACAATATTCCCTAGGCTGTACTTTTTAAGCGACGACGATTTACTAGAATTGCTCGGCCAAGCTCGCGCCGGTGCTGAAGGCAGAGAGGCGGTTATGCAGACCCACCTTCAAAAACTATTCCCAGGAACCATTGGAGTACGACTAGGCCCCGGTGACATGTCTATTACTGCCCTTCGTAGTAACTACGGAGAAATATTACAACTTGATCATCCAGTCGATATTGATTGTCCGGTCGAGGTAAACCATTGAATGTTTATTTAGAACAAGTTAGTGGATAAAATACCCCATTCCTTTAATTAACATAAAATTTCTTATAGGTCTGGCTCAAAAACCTTGAAACAGAGATGCGTTCGTCGCTAAAGAACATAGCATTGAAGTGTGTTGTGACACTCCAAGAACAGGATCCTTTTTCACTACCGACTCAAATACTTTGTCTCGCGCAAAACATACGTTTCACAGAGCGTGCAGAAAGGGCCATAAATTCTAAAGAACTTCATAGACTGAAAGCCGATGTTGAAAGAGAGCAATCGCATTATGCGGCGACCGAAGTGGAAGACGAAAGCGAACAGCACAAAAGACAGGCGCTCATATTACAGTGCGCTCATTACTCGATCGTTATAAGAAATTTAATAAACAACAATGTTAGCACTGTAAATGACTGGCTCTGGCAAAAACAACTCAGGTAGGTACATTATTCATGACAAGCGTACTAACTCTTAACTGTCTTTCTATGCTTTGGTAATAATATTTTTAATTTTACAGATTCTATCTATTAGGCAATAAAGATATAGTAGCTAGAATGGGCCTAGCTCAAATTTCGTACTCGTACGAATATTTAGGCGTCAATACGGGCCAATTTGTGCGCACTGAATTAGCTGACGATTGTTTTCTTATTTTAACACAGGTAGGTAATTATAACAGCATTGTTTATTCTTATTTATGTATGTACCTATGTATTAGTATCTAAGTAAAGTTTAATCGCTACATAGACTATCAAATAGCTAAACTTAACATGTACCTAACCATGTAAAAAACTGCGTGTCATTTTAAGTTTCAAAATTGTTCATTTGTATCAGTTTTTTTTTTTTTGACACTGCAGTAATTACATTGCACCTGACGAAAACTGCAGTATGATTCAAAAACAGAGTCCCCGCCGCCGCATCTTTTTTTCAGTCTGAACGCGACAAACGCAAAACTACCGACGGCATTTCGACGAATTTTGGTAATGCGATAGTTTGAAACTCTGGGAAGCACACATTGGCTATTTTTTTACCCTGGGAAAATATACAGCGGAATTCTTACTTTTATCTTTGAAAAACTTTTTCACGTGGGCGTAGTCACCAGCATAAGTTAGTGGTTATGAACAAACTACACTACATTACTCGACGATCGTCAGAATTATACTAAATTAAATGCGTCGAAATAAATCACTTTGACAGCTTCTTTAAATTTTGGGCGTTCCACAATCGGGTATAAAATATAATGGATGCTCTCATGCTATCATGCTACTTCTAGGTACCTGTAAGTATGGTATATTGTGGTCGGTTCATAAATAAATATGGGTGTAAAAGCGCTTGGTAAAGAGGGGCGAGTAGTGCGACGCGTTGGTGCGCACTGCGCTCTCATCAATTCATTGATAGGTATTCAATAATAACATTAGTCTCACTTTTCGAAACTGTTGTTTATTACTTGTTGACCTTTTCGATTGACTGAGTAGGGACGCGTTGCACCTCCCTAAAGTACATATTTCACCGTTTGGTACAGCAACCAGACTGTTACCGACGCAACCAAACATTTATAACAACATGACTGCCTAACTGACATGTCTAAGACTCGCCAAGCTTCACGACTGGTTGTCCTAAAATGCGTCTTACTCCTGATTCTGACTTAGTTGTAGTGACGGGTGTCAGGGCAGAGAAGTCTCTTATTGGACTAAGCCCTAAGGCATAGATGCTAAGAGTATTTGAGACTTGTTTACTGCAAGACAATGATCTAAATCTTGACCAGATTAAACACATTTATATTACATTTTCAGTCGTTACATCTTGGCTTCGTTGGTAATCCATTTGGTCCAGCTGGAACGGGGAAGACCGAGTCAGTCAAAGCTTTGGGAGGCCTATTTGGACGTCTAGTATTAATTTTTAACTGTGATGAAGTAAGTCATATTTTTTAGTCTGTAAATGTATCCTAATGAATCATAAATCCACCATTATAATTTATAACTGTCTACAATAGGCTACTGGTCTAATCAGCTATCTATAATGTAGATAAAAAAAACAAAACTAATGACTAAGTTACAGTTCCAAGGCACCATTTACTGTTCCAAGGCACTAAATATAAGAAAATCTCTACGAATCGGGGAATTATTTAAAGTGTACCTATACATACAGGCAATGGATGCGCAATGCATGGGTCGCTTGTTGACTGGACTAGCACTTTGTGGAGCATGGGGTTGTTTCGACGAATTCAACCGACTCACGGCGGACACTCTGGCCACTGTGTCACACCAGTTCGCTTCCTTACTAGCAGCGATGCAACAACGCAAGACTGCTACAGAAAATATGGCGTCGCTAAATGGGAAACAGGTTGGTGACAAAAACTCAGAATAATAAAAAATCAACATAATATTGAAATAGTAGTAAAGCCTCAAATTAAACATATTTCATTTTAAAATGAAGGGAGAATAATTAATAGCGACGGAGTTTCATCGCTATATTTTACTGGTCTTTTGGCGAAAAATAAATTCTCATGTAGGTGAAAGTGTCGGAGTGGTGCGGTGTGGCTGCCACCCTGAACCCGGCAGGGCGCGGATACGGTGGACGACGAGCGCTGCCGGAAGCGCTGGCGCGGCTGTTGCGGCCCGTCGCGATGCTCGCGCCGCGCGCCGACACACTGGCCGAGCATTTGCTGGCCGCGCGCTGCGTACCGCAACCGCACCGGCTAGCTAAGGACTTGCATAGCGTGTTTGATTTAGCCAGGTTAATTCTTTTCGAAACATTTGACCAATGCACTTTTGCCTCAAGTCTAAAATAAAAATAGATGTTTATTTGCAGCATGTTGGTAAGTGGTGCCCGGCACTACGACTGGGGCCTGCGAGCTCTGAAGGCAGCCGTGGGCAGTTGCGCATCTGCTTTCTCACGAGCTACGGATCGCAGCGAGCACGCGGCAAGAGCACTCGCACGGCGTGTCCTGGCTCTTAACAACCTGTCAAAACTCACCGCGGCTGATGCTGAAAGGTTTCAAAATTAACTTTAACGCCTAACACTGTGAAGTATTCTATACACCTACTGTTTACTGGAGTGTAATGAATCCACTATAACTCGCCCTTCGCCCTGAGCCCTATAGATTGAAGCATCTGTTGTTCTAGGCTCAAATCAAAATTATATCAGCTTTGATTTCCTATTTTATCATAAAACAGTGTTAGCATTTTGTATAAATACAAGTATAACATTATACATTGTCTATGTTTTCTATAACCAATCACCTAATTATAATAATTAGGTACTCAATATTATACTCTAACTTTGACTAAGCAGAACTTAAAATGAAGAACCTTTCACTGGTCTCAAATGAAGTTGTTTATTTTGCTTATAAGTAAGTAAAACCAAAATTATTACAGATTTCAAAGAATTCTTTCTTTGGTATTTCCTGATGTGTCAACTGAACAGTCAACAGTGGATCCTATGGAATCTGCTTTAGAAGCTAGTATTGAACAACTAAAGCTTGTTCATAACAAACTGCAGGTGAGTAAAAATATGTCTGAATATTTAAGTCGTTCACTATATAATTCAGTGTCTATTAGTATCATCGTATTTGGGAGTATAGTGGACTTCACAAATAACAATAATTGAATTACAGATACAGAAATGTCTGGAGCTGTATGAGCAGTTACAACAGCGGATGGGTGTCGTGGTCGTCGGCCCGCCCGGCTCCGGCAAGACCACCATAAGGCGGATGTTGAAGAATGTACGTTAACTGCCTTGTGGCCATTTAATATTCTACATTAAATCTGTTCTTTTTTAAAATTGAACTATTTTACGGATTTTATCGCGGCTCTAATATTTTACTTTTCTCCCGACGTTTCGAAGACTTTGCAGACTTCATGGTCACGGGGGGGACTGAGGTGTTGTTCATCTGCAGTGTTTTTTTTTATTATTATTTTTGAATGACGAGACGAGCTTGCCGTTCGCCTGATGGTAAGCGATATGACCGCCCAGGAGAAACACCATCCAACACCTTGAAATATAAAGTATTGTTTGGTATTCCACTGCGCTCGCCATCCTGAGACATGAGATATTTAGTCTTATTATGTCCAATAGTTACACTGGCTACAATGTCTATAAAAAACGATGCAAAAAAATTGCAATAAATAATATTTGAAAAAACAATTAAAGAAGGCTACGTGAGAAGATTAATTATATGTGGTCGATACTCTTCCCATACTTAAATCGATTTTCTGTGAACAATGTCAATCGATACAGTTCATTTTACTCTAAAAAAACCTACAAAGCAGTTCTACCGAGTACTACATTAAATCTTATTACAGGCTCTAGTACAACAAGGCAAGAATATAGTGGAGTACATCATATGCCCTAAAGCAATGAGTCGCGAGTGGTTGTTGGGCAGCATCGACCACGACACGCGCCAGTGGACCGATGGCGTCATATCTGCTACGGCTTTAGAGATATCCAACCAGGCTGCAGGTACGTGTGTAGAGCACCTCGGTAGTCATACCGCTTTTTTTTCTATGTCAAAAATGAACCAATCAGAACAAAGATTTTTGTCGTGCTTACAAATAACTTATTTTGATTGATTCAGTTTCGGAATCGGATTAAAAATTGAGATTGGGTTCTTTTATTGAAAACGGCTGTTAGACAGCATATAAAATAAAGCGCGGTACACTAGAAAATAAGATAAATTTATATTTATTTTTAATACTTATTTTATCAGTTATCAACCTAATTTAATCATAAAAAGATTTTTATACGTAAGAGAAGGCGCTGAAATAAATATACAACACTGCTAAAAAAATTACTTTCTTATTACATATTCATTTCTTGCAACGTGAGTAATATAGAGATTCCAGGCAGGATTTGGCTTATTTTTTCTATCCTGGTAGATTGAGCTTGAATGTAAGGACTATTTATTTTCTATAGCACCTAATACCAGAACAGAAGCCCTAGTTAAGTGTATAAGCAGTTATAGACTCGGAATGTTAAGGCATATGATTATGAAATAAAGATAATAGATAAGATTGTATTTCTAGATATATGGTCGTGGGTGGTGTGCGACGGAGACATCGACCCCGAGTGGATAGAGGCGCTGAACTCTGTGCTGGACGACAACCGGCTGCTGACGCTGCCGTCGGGCTGGCGCATACAGTTCGGCTCCAACGTCAACTTCCTCTTCGAGACGCATTCTCTGGAACACGCTTCGCCAGCCACTGTCTCTCGTATGGGCATCATACTTTTGAGGTGAGTAGCTGTATCACTGGCGAACAGTGACATTTTTCAAAAGGTAAGCCGATGTAAAAAAAAATGTCTTAGTAATGATATCGAGACCAATTTACCAGATATCAAAAAGTAAGACAAACATAACTAAACCTAAAAGGGAAGCCGGTAGTAATGGGTTGTATGGACGCTGAGCTGTATAGTCTCAATGCCAGAAGCAGCATTCATTTATTTAGTACGGAGTCAAAAAAACATCTATGATAATGATTCAACTTTGCTCTAAAAGTTTCATGTTATTCAGTCATGACGCTCTGTAGTTACTTATTTGTATAAATAGGTATTGGGTTTATTCTTTACAGCGACGATGTTTCATGCGATATTGAAGTATTGGAAAATTGGACTAGAAATGCAGAATACGAAAATGACACAATCAGAGCCGCAGTACCAATATTGAACAAAACTACAAAAGATTGCCTCCAGTGGCTCTCTACGCATAAGTCTGATGTTCTACTGAAAACGTACAATATATCCATTGTTCAACAAATTCTGACGCAATTTGAGTACATTGTGCAGAACATTGGAATGAATGTAACGCGTATAGTGCCCGAGGAATTAGTGTACCTGGCGATAGAAAGAAGTGTGCTCGGTATTATAAAGGAAAATGCTGCAGACAATTTCCGCCTTGAGGTGAGACAATTTTAATTTTACTGAAGCTAATTGTGCACTATATTGTGATACTAAATTAGGTAATCATAATAAGACAATATTTCATGTTAATCGATTTTTTGGTTTCCCTTCCTAACCTTTCGAACGTAGTCACGACTTTGACTTCATGTATATAATATTGACTTATAAATCGCTTATTTATACACACAGTTGCAATTTTTTTTTATAATGTACCGCACATTATGCCAATTAGTAGTTAGGGATGCTAAAGTAACGATTGTACAGATGAGTTCGTGGCTGGGCCCGGCGCCCGCGGCCGCGGCGTCGGAGCCCGAGTGGGTGTCGGAGCGGCTGTTCGTGTCGGCGCGGCTGGCGGCGCGCGCGCCCGCACTGCGCGCCTGCCTCGCCGCCGCGCGCCACGTGCTCGTGCTCGGACCTGACGCCAGCGCCAAGAAGTAGCTATTGTACCACCTTGCATTTGTGCTTCGTCATTCCTAAAGTCGACCTCTTTTTTTATCATGTCTTTAGTTCGCGAACAGTTGGATATACGTTAATTAACACTTATAACATGGGATGCTTATTATTAATACCATTTTAATATTGTATTTATAATGCATTAATTCTAGACAAAAAATACAATAGAAATTAAGTCTTTTGAGACGTTATTATAATGCATAATTCAAATAAATACTATGTTTTCTTTGTATCCGACAAATTTAACTACTCAACTTCATATGTAATTTCTTTCTGCTTTCAGCATGCTGGCGGAATATATACTCAAAGACAGCAACTCAACCGTCATCACTATCGACTGCACGCCTATTCTAGAGCCGGCGGATATAATCGCTGAATTAAAGAGGGTGAGTTTTAATAGTCATACCTTATTAAATAAAGATATGCCTTGAAACACGTTTAGAGTAATCATGTCAAAAAATGTTACGCACAATTTTACGTGTTAATTATATACCAAACAACACTGCAGAACAACATGGTGCGGTCTGGTAGCTCGGCTGGCGCGTGTGGTGGTGGGGACGCGGGTGGTGCGGGTGGTGCGGGTGGTGCGGGTGGTGCAGGCGGTGCGGCTCGCGGCACGCTGGTGGTGCGCGCGCTGCACCGCGCCGGTGTCGACGCGTGGGGCTGCAGCGCGGTGCACTCCTTCTTACTGCAGGTCATTAATTATATTTTCTACTCTATTAATTATATTTTCTATTTATATTTAGTAACTAGACCGAATAAAAAAATGCGCCCAGCACGCTATTATTAGAAGGAGTGATTTATGTGATTCTTTTTTTATACGTGCATGGTAAAGTGACCCCACTGCACCTGATGGTAAGTGGGGTGGAGTCCAATGGAATTTCGACTGACGAGAGATGATTATACCTCGGCAGACGACACAATTGTGCCGGTAAAAGTAAAAGACTTAATTTCTATTGTATTTTTTGTCTAGAATTGAAACCAGATATACACATTGCGCAACTTGATTCCGCAACGCACCACCTTTACGTGGGCCACTATGGCGGATTTTACACATTATGTACGGTGGGATATTATATTATTCTATCCGGGATATAATAATAATAATAATATCAGCCCTGTATTAAACTTATACTTGCCCGCTGCTGAGCACGGGCCTCTTCTACTACTGAGAGGGATTAGGCCTTAGTCCACCACGCTGGCCTAATACGGATTGGTAGACTTCACACACCTTCGAAATTCCTATAGAGAACTTCTCAGATGTGCAGACTTCCTCACGATGTTTTCCTTCACCGTTAAAGCGAACGATAAATTTACAAAGAATACACACTTGATTTTAGAAAAGTCAGAGGTGTGTGTCCTTGGGATTTGAACCTGCGGACATTCGTCTCGGCAGTCCGTTCCACACCCAACTAGGCTATCGCCGCTTATATCCTATCCGGGATACAACATAATAGTATATCGTACCAGCAGTAATGTAACTGTGTGCAGCTGGTGCAGCACGGCGGGTTCTGGGCGCGCGGCGGCGAGGAGGAGGGCGGCGGCATGCAGTGGTGGCACGCGGCGCGCCTGCGCGTGCTCGCCGCCGGCGCGCCGCTCGCCTCCACCGCGCCGCGCCTCGTCTGCGCCATGCTGCAACTCGTCTTCTTGTAAACTATACTATTATAAAGCTGAAGAGTTTGTTTGTTTGTTTGTTTGAACGCGCTAATCTCAGAAACTACCGGTTCGAACTGATTTTTTGTGTTGGATAGCCCTTTGTTCCTGGAATGCTATAAGTTATATATCACCATGCGATGATCAATAGGAGCAGAGCAGTAATGAAACATGTTGCAAAAACGGGGAAAATGTATTAGTTCTGAGAGCTTCCTTTGCCTGCGCTGCGTAAACGGTTAAAGTTATGCAACAATGATGTATGACAGGATTGTTCCTCTTAAAAAGTTTTACAAAAATATATTATAAAACAAAGTCCCCCGCTGCATCTGTCTGCCTGAACGAGTTAAACTCAAAATCTACCCAACGTATTAAGATGAAATTTGGTATGGAGACAGTTTGAGACCCTGGGAAGAGCATACATTCCCGAGAAAATATATAGCGTGACTTTTAGCCTGAAAAACTTAATAACGCGGGCGGATCCGCGGGCAAAAGCTAGTTCTTTATAATTACTTATCATATACATTTACTTATTTTATCTTTAAGGCGGTTTATTTCCTTTAAGGGTTATAACTCTCTTGGTTGAAAACTTTTGTGTAGATTGGAAACATAAATACACAGGAAATACATGATATACTAAATCATCAAATACAACTCTGTCTTTTGTACTGACCAAGTGTTAATTATCGTAATTTACATACATGGTACTCTATTTTATATGTACCAGGTACCTATAACAAAATATAAATTCTGCGGCATAAAGAAAATTTGCTTCCAAGGAATTCTGCATTGATAGATGCAAATAACTACTTATTAGAGAATTTGTATTATTTAGTGATTTATTACAGGGAACCCGAAGACGAAGAAATTTCACAATTGTGTACGCATTATTTAAAACAAAATGTACCCACTACTATCACAATGCAAGATGTTACCAGTCTTGCCGCCAAAATTCTGGCGATGTTTAAAGAGGTAAACACTACCAATACTTTTAACGATTATACTTAGTTATCATTTGTCGTCTATAGAAGTATTTATTACCAAGATTTCGTTTATGAATATAATTATTTCTATTCCATTCTAATTTCATAAAATATGTTATCATCAAAATAACTCCCTATATCGATTTTGCAACTAATCGAATAAACGATTTTTACCGACTTTAAAAAAGGAGGAGGTTATCAATTCGACGTGTTTTTTTAAATAAATGATTACGATATCTCGTACTCTTCAATATTCAAACTCTGTAGCTCTTCCAGAATGTTTTTTATTGAAACTAAGACTTTGGTTATTTTGGTCAGGTGACAGAAACGTTTAATTCCCGGCCCCATTACAAGTGGAACGCATCGCACTTGAGGAGTTGGTGCGAGAATATAAAACTATATTCGCCAAACGACCTGGAACTACTTATTACGGTACACGATATTATATTTATTAAGCGGGACTATAATTAAATAATTCGATGCCTCCTAAGTAAACTATCGTATCTGAAAAAATAGCTATATTCACTTTTTTAACATGTTATCTAAGTCCTGTTTACTACCAAACCCAATAAAAAAAGTTAATTAATGATTTTTAATGAAGCTTTTTTTCTTTTATTAACTTCTAGTAATTAGATGGGTTTAGTAGTAAACAGTACCTTCATAACGAAATATTAAAAAGTACTTAAATAACGCTATTTTTTTTTCAGATACAATAGTTTACTTAGGAGCCATCGAATTGTAGTTAAATAACTATTGCTAACTGTGATGAATCATACAGACATATAAATTATTATAAATAGTACTTTTAAATTACAACTTATTCAATTCTCTTTTTCTATATATCCTCACTCGATCCAACAGTGAGGTCAGCGCAATATATATTTGAAGCACAGATTTAGCCTAGTTTTTGGCTAAACTCTACTATTCCAAATTATAAAAACAATCCTAAATAACATTGCAGGCAATAAGCGTCGAAGCTAACTTCATATTCAGAGATAGATTAGTAACTGACGAGGACAAAGCGCTTTTCAATACGATAAGCAGAAAGCATCTGAAACGCGACAGTGACTCTGTGTACCTCGCGTGTAGAGCGCGGGGTGATGGCGTGCTTTTAGAAATTATAGAACGCAAGGATTGGTACGAGAGTACACAGAAACTTATTAACCAATGCTGTAAGTATTTCTATACGATTTATAATAATAATATTATATATAATTAATATTCTTTAAAGAAATTTGGTAAAATATACTACATAGAGCAATATGGATGTACATACGCCATATGCCTTAGCATAATTAAGAAATATTCACCTACGTCTATTAATAGTCATATTATGGTCAAATATTTTATTTTTTAAATACAATAATATTATACTTTCAGTATCAGAATATGAGTACAGTATTTTCGGAGACACTGGGGCCGAAGCGTGTTCCGAATTGGCTGTTTTGTTACCTGCAGTAGCTAGAGCGGTATGTTTTTAAATTAAATATCACATTTTAGAGTCAAGTTTTCCAATCATTTTATACAATATCTAATTATATTAAGTATAAATATTGTTTTAGTGTTTCTTTTACAAGGTGTTGCGATTTATCCTGTATAATATAATATGAAATGTGTGTGTAGAGCATGGGCGGCGCGGTGGTGTGCGTGGGTCGCGCAGGCGCGGGGCGGCGCGCGGCCGCCGCGCTCGCCGGCGTCGCGCTGCCCGCCGCCGTGCACTACGTCGAGCACGCCGACCAGTTCAACGCGCAGTACAAGAACGTAAGTGATGTCTTTTAGTGCATGTGCATTACTAAATATATAATAAGATGACTATGATCTCCATATGCCTATGAACATCCAGACCCTTCTAATACGCTGTAAAGGCTTAAGAAAATTGGAAAAAAGTTGAGTTTTGATTTCTTAGGTAATCATAAGGTCGCGTAAGGAATAACAATTTTAAATATAGTCATTGGGCCGTATTAAATACAATAGCTTTTAACTTACATAACTTTCACTGTATACTTGAAATGATCGCAGGATTGTGATACTAATGTAGACAAAATATAAACAATGTTGACTCATCAGGCTCTATCAGTGGCCGGGGAGGGCGGGCGCGCGTTGGTGTGCGTGAGCGCGGCGGCGAGCTCGCGCGCATGCGTGGCGCGCGCCGAGGCGGCATGGCGCGCTGCTCATGTCCACGCATTACCCGCGCCGCTTGGCCTCGCGCTGCCACACCACAAGCCCTTCAGCGGTCTGTGCCTCTCCTATCATCTAACACACAATACGCATTGATTTATAATATTCCATTAGATTCACAATTTGATAAAAGATAATTAAATATACATGGTCCGCTGTTATAATACTAATATTATTTTTTTACTGATGTACCCATTATTAATAAAACTAATTAAGCATGTATTTTTATACTTAAAACTCTATTGAAACAGAAATAAAGCAGAACCTGGGCATGATCATCTGCCTTGACGAGGGCACCGACGATCCATCGGAGCTACTGGAAGAGTTTCCAGTATTGCGTGACCGCGCGCACCTGGTCTGGCTGAACTGGTGGAGCCAAACAACGCTGCAGGAGATACCACCACTCATCATCGATAGGTACCCAGCAGCATCTACAAGTGATACGCACTTTATACGCACACCCTTGCACTTGTAATGAAAAGGTAGAGTTGTTCGTCTGTAAGTGATCATAGTGTAGTAGAAATTTGTACCTGATTAAAATCATTTAAATTACAACACCATCGTTTGTAACCGATCCCAACCTCAATCTTTAATCCGATATAAAGATTAAACCAATTAAAATAACTTAAGCATGTAAAAAAAAATATCTGATTAGTCCATTTTAGTGATAGATGAAAAAAACTATTGGCATCGTTTATTGAAAATGACGGTAATGGCTTAAATTTTGATTTCTAGATTGACAAAAGAAAAAGTGACAGACATGACATCAGAGCAACTTGGCGACATACCAGTCGATGGATTCGTGAAGATTTACAACAGCCTCGACGTGGAGTGGAGGCGTGCCCCGTGCCGCTACGTTAACTTTATCAAGACGTACTACTACATCTTGAGCAACAAGAAATCCACGCTCACGCAGAGACAAGCTATGCTCACGGTCTGTATTATAGACATTGGAAATTATCAAAAATCTTAAGTTTGTTCATGATGAATAATTAAATTATTTTTGGGATGTTAGTTTTAAAATTAAATATGTAGTCGGGCTTGTAGTTAGGGCTATAAATAAGGCGAAGAATTCACTTCAAACTTTGGATGAATGGTGTGTCTCTCGGAGATTTTGACTATGCCCTTGTTTCTGATAAAATTTAGCGAAATAAAAAATAAAACCATAGGCCGGCGTGGAAGCATTAAGACGCGCTCGAACTGAAGTAGCCAAGCTGCAAGAGGAAGCGGCAGAACAAGAAACAACGCTCTCTGAAAAACAGGCGCAAGCGAATCAAGCGTTAGATCAGATCAGTGCCACTGTCCGAGCTACCACCGATAAGAAAGAGGAGATGCACGCACTCAAAAAGAATATTGAAATTGAAAACGAGAAGCTACAGATCCAGTGAGTACTATATTTTATTGGTTAAACTAAATAATTATTATACATGTTTCATAAGCAACGGGTGTTTTTTTGTTACAGGAAAAAAGAAATAGAAGCGGAATTGGCGACAGTCGAACCAGTAATAGCAGCGGCGCGAGCGGCTGTTGGTGACATTCGTCCAGAGGCGCTTAGTGAAGTAAGTATTTATATTCCTTATAATGCGGTCTGCATGTTTGTATCGTGGACATGTAACAATAATTCTAAACTTTTTTTGCCAGGTGCGATCCCTCAGAGCGCCGCCGGACGTCGTTCGCGACATCCTCGAGGGCGTTCTCCGACTGATGGGTATCGCCGATACTTCGTGGCATTCCATGAAAAACTTTTTGTCAAAACGAGGAGTTAAAGAAGATATACGGTATCTAACTTTAAAAATCTCTGTGGATCATAATATACAAACTATAAGTGTACTATACATTTCGGATACGTATAAGGTGAAACCAAAATGTATCATTTTGGTTACTTACGATGACCGAAGGACATTCACGACGTTTAATTTGTCATTGTCATTTTCTGAACAATAAAATATATTCAGGGAACTCCTAGGCTCCAGCAACAAAATTCGCCAAAGCGTAAGGCCTGAATGAGCATAGCTATATTTTTAAAAATGGAAACGTGTTTAGGTGCTTGGACGCGTCTCAGATCAGCGCGAGCGCGGCGCAGGAGGTGGAGCGGCTGCTGGCGCGGCGCGGCGCGTCGTTCGAGGAGGCGGCGGCGCGGCGGGCGAGTGCGGCGTGCGCGCCGCTGGCCGCGTGGGTGCGCGCCAACCTGCGCCACGCGCGCGCGCTCGCCACCGTGCGCCCGCTGCAGCAACACCTCGCGCAACTGCGCAGGTATGGTACCTCACCGCGGCCTGCCTCGCAGGAGGCAGGCAGGAGAATCATATAATACTTCCAGTCGGAAAATACCCTAGGCTACTCATACCCCCTTTCAGAACACCAATGAGAGCCGTAATGTAACGATACTTAATCGTTACATTACGGCTGATAAACAATACCTACAGTTTACCGGATCTTCAGGAAATAAGGTAAGAGGTGTTTTATTAATAATGATAAAATTGAGTACAGAAATCTGGAAGAGGCAGAAAACCAGATGTCAGCCCTGTCGACGGGGCTGGAGAGTGTGTCGGAACGCGTGGCGGCGCTGAAGGAGCAGCTGGGGCGGCACACGCGCGACGCCGCCGCGCTGGAGCTGCGCCTCGGTGACGTCACGCGCACCATCGCCGCCGCCACGCACATGCTGCGCCAGCTCGCGCACGAGTACCGCCGCTGGGAACTCGACGTGAGTAATGTTACTAAACAATAACACGAACTTGCAATCACTTACTCGAACCATTGATGTAAAATAAAAACATACAGGATTCCAACTAAATAAATATCTAATGGCACTACTAATATTCTAGGATAACTCGACGCAGGGGTCACGTGACACTTATAGTCAGAAATACATTCACGCACCCACCATATTCACCTACAAAATAATCAAAAAACCAAAACGGTAAAATTCAGGATTTTTAGGATAAGCATTCGTTATTCATGAATGATTTTTAGCCCAATGTTAGCAGAAGTTAAGACGAGTGTGTAGTTTCATTTATTAACGAAATGTCAAAATGACCCTGTGCAAAGCTAAGTTTAGCACCAAGTTCAAGTTCTTATATTGTGCAACAACTTCTACATGATGAAAGATGCGTTTACATTAGCGGTAATACAAACTCCGTGCTCATCTAAACCTCAATTAATAGTATATCCTAGCCAACCTCATTTTTGACGGCTAATTCATTAGCATTTGTAATAATATTTCATTTACAGTTGGAGAATATATCGAAGGAAATATCTGAATTGAACACAAGATCACTATTAGCTGCCGCCTATATTGTTTATTTACCAGACGTAACAGAACCAGAAGCAAGGTAATCATACTAATATTATAATTATAAGAAAACGAGCTTTTGCCTGCGGCTCCGCCCGCCTGAGAAAGTTATCCAGCATATAGTTTTCCGTTATAAAAGTCATGCTATATATTTTCCCGGGATAGAAACTTTAACCGTTTCACTGAGCGCACGCAACGGAATGTCTCAAGACGAATAAATTTTCCCCGTTTTTGCAACATTTTTCATTACTGCTCCGCTCCTATTAGTCACAGTGTGATGATAGCCTGTAGCCTTCCTCGATAAATAGGCTAGCCCATACTAAAAGAATTTTCAGTTCAAACCAGCAGTTCCTGAGATTAGCATATTGAAACAAACAAAAAAAAATCCTCAGCTTTATATAATAGTATAGAAGTATAGATTATAATAAATGCAAAAGTGAATTTTTGGAATGTGTTGTTTGTTAGAATTAAACGCAGTAAAAACTGAACGAGTTTGGGACACAGATATATCCCAGTAATTTGCTCCCATGGCAAATAATGGATTTTTGTAATCTGTTTTTTTTTAAATGCGATGACGCTAGCGCCTTACCTTTATGGGACTTGTGTAACGGTCCAGACAATAGGCAACGTCTAGTCTAACATAAAAATTAATACCTATCATGTAAAAAAAATATTTCATTTCCTTTATTGTTTTATTCACTTTCATTTTTTCTTCTCATTACAGAGATTACTTAAAGATGTGGAGTGATCTTATAGGATATGAAGATGATGGGTTTTCTGTAATAAATTTCTTATCAACAACGGAAAAACAATTAAAATGGGACGCGGACGGACTTTCTTCTGATACTTCTGCAATAAAAAATGCCATATTTATAGATCAGGTGACATTTCAGTATCAACTTATTAATTTCGGTATGTTGTTGGTGAATACTTTAATTTAAATCAATGATTAGTGGCTTGTTGGTAAAATATTGCATTTTGTATAACTATTATATACAATTATGTTGATAACAGCATACCAAAATAATATGAATCCCTTAAAGATTTGTAAATGAATGTGTGGACACTGAACCACAGTTTAAAATATAAATGAATGAAATTCTTACCAACTTACGTGATTGATTTGGTTACGAGCCAAAAACAGTTTAAATTCTTTTCAGAGACTCAGTAAGCTTCACTGCTCGTCATCATAAAAAATAGTTGCCATTATCAATCTTCGTTTTATAGGTATTTCAGTACATGATACTGTTGTAAAAGTTTGTTTTATTTTATAGTTCCTGGAGTCGCACAAGTGTGGTTTCACACCGCTCATCGTGGACCCAGACGGTGATGGCATCGCGTGGCTCAAGAACACGCTCTCTCACTTGCCCTGTGACGTCGTATCGCAGAGTAGCAGCACGTTGTTGACGGCGGTGCAGTATGCTGTCAGGCAAGTCATTATTTTTTTATTATCTACCAACATTTTACCTTTCTATTCGGCGATATACGGATTGGTGTCACGTGCACCTTTTTGCTTCATGTTGTCTGTTTTTGAGCAAATTAACTGGATTTAACTGGTTGTACAGCCCTTACTGTCTTGCATTACTAATTTAGATTTTTTTTCTAGAATGTTTTTTTCTTCTTCAGGCTTAACCGCATCCTGATAGTAACTGACGTGGACCGCGTGCACGAGTCATGGTCGGCGCTGCTGTTCGGGCTGCCACTGTCAGGCGCGGCGGGCGGCGCGCATGCGCGGCTCGTCCTGCACTGCCGCGACGAAACGCTGCCCGCGCGCCTGCCCGCGCACTACACCGCGCGTATCTCAACGCTCTACTTCACCGCCAGGCTCGATGGACTCACTGGTAGGGTTTACGATAATTACTATCAATTCAACGTATTTTAAATAGCGAGATGGTTATAAATTTATTATATATTATTTTAGATCAACTGATCTACTATGCACTCCAACATCACAATCCGGAAGTGAACGAGAAAGCCAAAGAGATCAAGGCGAACAAAGCCGTGTTACAAAAGCAACAACATGAGCTACAGGTAACAATTTAAAGCATCAATAAGTACCGTAATAATTTTGCTGGTTTTGTTATGGGTACATGAGTGCTCGTGTTAACAAAATTTATATCACAACAGGAAAGTCTTCTACAAAATCTGTCTGGCAAAACGGACATCCTGCACGACCCGCAGCTGGCGGAGTCGTTGGAGGCGGCGCGCGAGACGAGCAACACGATCAGTGCGGCGCTGGAGGCGGCGCGCGACGTGCACTTGGCGCAGCGCGGCGCGCTCGCGGCCTACAGCGCCAGCGCGCGCGGCCGCCGCCTCGCCTTGCGCTCGCCGTGCGCGCGCTTGCGCAGCTGGCCGCGCGCCGCACTGCCCACTGACGCTCTGCTGCACATTTATGCTGAGGCTACGAAAGCCTCTGGAGTGAGTACCCATTCATTTTTTACCAATATTTCATATTGCAAGCACTATAATATTATCTATTATTTTTCTAGAAACAAAGTGATGTGGATACAGAAGTAGTTGTGAAATTGGTTACACGAAAAGTTATAGAAAGAGTGGTCTTGGGTCTTTATAAAAAAGACAAATACATCATAATTTTGCATCTTCTAAAAGAAGTCTATGGTGACCTCATAACGAATAAGGTAATGTTGTTTTTCATGCAGGTGTATAGGTTTGTCCACTCAAAAATGGGTTACTAGATTAAATAGCACTTATTTCAGCTGTGGCAATTATTTATCGGCAATAATGAAGTCGCTGATGATATTCACAAAATCAATGAAGTGAAAAAGTCTTATTCATGGATACCGGACGATTGTATAAAGAATGTTGTAAAACTAAAGGTAAGTTTAATGTTTAGGTATAGTTTTTATTAATCAACGAACTTCTAACTAATTAATAAAGACCTCTCCCAACTGGTCATGATGTGCATGTTTGAATATATTTAATGGTTAAGCTACTACGCCAAAATGGTTAAGAATGGGTTGGTGAGACCCCGAAAGACCAATAGTTAGCCGGCGAGACGGACTACATACAGGTAAGATTAGTGTCGAAGTTCCGGATAAAATGATTGAATAATTATTCAAAATTTTCTACTTGCCTACTATACAACTTTATTTTAGGTATCCAGTGAAGATCTATTCGACAAGCTTTCGTTAAATAATGAAAAAATGTGGAAAGAATTCATGCAATCAGGGGATTTGAACATAAATTTGGAAAATTGGGAGTTTATCATCGTTTGAGACAGTCATAACGGTAGCATTGATTCGTCCGGACAGCCTATACGGAGCTGTAGTCGCATTCGTCAATCAAGTGTTAGGTAATTAGTATGTTTAATATGGCAAGTCGAATAATATATAAGCACTAAACATATTATGTGAAAGTAAAAATGACTTTGCCGCAATATTAAAGCTAATGGGAACAAAAACCAGCGCTGGCCGGATTTTATGTTTTAAACAGCAGAAACTAAACCACTTCCTTTTACCGTAATATTTTTGTTAGATAACACAATACAAACGTCGTAATTTAGGCAAAGTAACTTTGACAGTTACTGTCAATGAAAACACTGGCCGTAGTGTGTCAGGTGACAATTTACGTAGTATAATTTTACGTCACAATGGTACCTATATCGAAATTAAAACGCTTTTACTTTTACACTCGTAACACTTGAAATATTTTATAGTGCAAATAGCAGCTTTACACCGACCTATCGTTTTACTATGTAGTATCTCATTTGATTATCAGGTGGGGGTAGAAGAGGGTAGAGCTGCGTGGGAGTCGGCGCTGGAGACGAGCCGTGGTGGCGGATGGCTCGTGCTGCTCGTGGGCGCGTCTCCCTTCACCCCCGATCTGCAGTCATTTCTTACTTCTGTCACTGAAGCGCCGGTATTTCATAATGCTATATATGATTATTTTATAATGATTTACTGAGACATGAGTTACCACAGAAAAAGGACACCAAATTGGATTTATTTTCAAATTTATTTTCAGAGCGAACAGTTTAACGAAGATTTTCGCCTGTGGATCGTGTGCGAGGACAGAGAAGTTCCTCCACTTATATCAAGTGCATGCGTTAATGTTATACTTGAGGTTAGTACGAGTAATTACTACTTTAGGTGCATACACCAGTTGCTCTCCTGCCTATCCGTTTAGGGATATACGTCCAACACTCAACTTGATCAATAATAATGCTTATTATACTATAGTGTTGGTTACAATTATCAGATTTGTTTATGTTTCAGCCACCAGAAGGCGTGAAAAACAATGTGATGAACACGTTGTCCGCGTGGAATGGCTACGAGGACGATCCGGAGAAGGTGCGCGCGCACGCCACTCTTGCGCTCTTCCACGCCATCGTGCAGGAGCGCCGCGCTTACATACCACAAGGTAACCTCAATTTAATATGCAGCTAGAACAAGAAATGCCTAACGTTAACATACATGCCTAAATACGTAAACATTTTACGCGTGGTGAGTATTTATGCATGTGCTATGGTACTCGGAGGCATTGTCATGGCACTAACTACAATTTATTTTAAGACTACTAAAGTCAATGACGTTTAACACGGGCACGACTGTATAAAATCGATATTGACCCACGGCAGTGATCCTACCATAATTTAACAACTCGTGTGTTGCCGGCCCTGAAGGTTGGTCGCGTTGGTACGCGTGGGAGTGGGGCGAGGCGGCGGCGAGTGCGCGCGCGTTGCGCGAGGGAGGCGCGCGGGCGGGGGCCGCGCTGTGCACCTCGCTGTACGCGGCGCGCGTGTCCGAGCCCGCCGACTACGCGTTGCTGCACGCACTGCATGCGCGTGCGCACGACGCCACACCTGCTGAGCCGCACCAACACACGCGCGCGTTGAAGGTACTGTACGATAAATGATAATATTACTGTATTATATAATAATTAAAATATAATATTTTTATCAATAATCGACCTGTATCTTTTTGTATTATGGATCGACCTCCCAATCGCGATTAATTAAATTATATATTTTAATATATACATAGTTGTGGAGATATTTTTCTTACTGCTATTTTTTTGCAGTCGTATATAGCAGCATTCGACAACACGCCGAACATGGACTCACCTCAAATGCTAGGGTTGCCCGCTAACTGTCGTATAGCTTGGGAGAGAAACGCAGCCAATCATATTATCAGCGGATTAAAAGGTTATTTAAAAATATTCTCTTTATCTTACATAATCAGCTTTGGCTGAAAAAGATATTCTAGGGAGAACGGAGATTAGACCGCACCTAATCCCATCACACTAGTCACCAGTTGGCCTTCTGTAGTCGGCAGGGTGCACCGTATAATAAAATTTCAGTAATAATTTGTCTACTATAAAGTAATTGTTTTAAAGTATAACGTTGCTTCCACGCCTATTTGCGTACAGAAACACAAGTAAGTTTATATTTACGTTATATCGGATTTTCAGAATTGAATTCAACAATAAGCGTGAATCGCAATGGCGATAATGTAGCGCAGTTGAAATCTTTACTGGCGTTGTGGAGGAAATTAATGACCGGCAGCCCACTCATCAAAGGAGACTATTCCCTCGAAAAGTTTTTATTGTATTAACTAATATGTTATTTTTCTCTTAAAAATGTTAGATCTTAAATTGATTATTACGTAAATTAATAAAAAAATCTAATTTTTTATTTTAATGTTTTTTTTTTATTTTATCCACGGTATTAGAAATAAATTATACTGAGTTAAAAAAAAAGTGTATGGTGCACAGGAGAGAGAGCGCGGGTGGTGCGGGTGGTGGCGCAGCGCGTGCGGCGCCGAGGTGGCGCAGGCGGCGCGCGCGGCGCGGCTCCTGCACGGCGCCTGCGCCGCGCTCGCGCCGCCTCCCCGCGCGCCGCAGCACTCACATGCACAAGGTATGCACTACATACACGTGTCGCACGGGCAACCGATCACGAATCAAACATTACCTGGCTTCGGCAATCGGGTGAAGGACCCTCGCAAAGATCTGCCGCTCGAAGCTTCTCGTTAGTCAAGCCCGTTGCTGCCCACTATACTACTATTCATATCACTTTGCCTACTGACTGGAGCGGATTTCATAAGGAAAGTATACATTCATACTACCCATTTAGCAATTCTTAATAGTGAGCCGGTAGTGGCTAAGATAACCTACGCCCCCACTACCAGACTGATATTAATTACTTACATTATCCGAACTCTGTTCGTCACCCCACTAATCCGAAAGTTCCTAATTAACTGCTACCATTTTAATAACAAATTCCTCTACAAACTAAATAATCCAGGTGCCTGAGGAATGGCAGTTATTGTGGCCGGGCCCTGAAACTCCTGAGACCTACATCAAAGAGTTTTGTTACCGCGCGCACGCCGCCGTCGCCCGACTGGAAGCTTGTAATGATGATCCCGACTTCATGCCTGCCGGTACAGTATCCGAATATAAAATTATTTTACATCTCTCTCTGTCAAATAGTTTTGAATCAAATCCTAGTTTGACTGAACAATTTTGAAGTAGAGTACTGAGGTACTCAACGGTAAGTTCTAATCATCTATTTTTTTAATTTGGCAACATGACAACCCCAGACAAGTTAATGTAACAGCTTCCGAATTTACTGGGCGACTTGCCACGACTGATTACACACTAAATATTAGTAATTAGAGATAAGTTGTACAATTTTTTGTCTGAATCTGGGTTAAAGTTTGTGTCGTGTTCTAACGTGCAGAGCTAGAGCTGCGGTCGTGGTTGAGCGCGCGGCGCGTGTGCGGAGCGCGCGCGCGCAGGCGGCAGCGGCTGGCGCGCGCGCCGCACCTCCTCGGCCTGCGCGCCCTGCCCGCAGAGACACCGAGGTAGCGACGACATCACACGTCTGCACTCATTTAACTGTATCGTACTAGCACTCCCGTGCGTTTTCAACGCACAATTTTCGATTTCAATGTACGAGTTTCCGACTCCGTTACGTTTATGGTGTGATTTTAGACCACTAAAAATATATCATACAATATCGCGATACCCAATACATAACACGCTATCTGTATTGCTTTCAAGAGTTGTTAAACTGCTATACGCGCATCTGATAGTTTCATTTCAAATTATGTTATTAATCAAGACAGCTAGCCACCGCGTAGGTTCTGTACAAATCATTTAGTTTGAAAAGGGTGAATAGTGAAGAGGAATGCAGATAATCGGATACAATTATTATACAATTAGCTTTTGCCCGCGGCTCCGCCCGCGTTATAAAGTTTTTCAGGCTAAAGTTTTCCGTTATAAAAGTAGTAGTTTCCCGGGAGCCTATGTTCTTCCCAGGGTCTCAAATTGTCTCAATTTTCATCTTAATACGTTGGGTAGTTTTTGAGTTTAACACGTTCAGACAGACAGATGCAGCGGGGGACTTTGTTTTATAATATATTTTTTAGAACTTTTAAAGTGGAACAATCCCGTCATACATCATTGTTGCATAAATTTAACCGTTTACGCAGCGCAGGCAACGGAAGCTCTCAAAACTTATAATTTTTCCCGTTTTTGCAACATGTTTCATTACTGCTCCGCTCCTATTGGGTATAGCGTGATGATATATAGCTTATAGAACTCCACGAACAAAGGGCTATCCAACGCAAAAAGAATTTTTCGGTTTGGACCGGTAGTTCCTGAGATTAGCGCGTTCAAACAAACAAACAAACAAACAAACTCTTCAGCTTTATATAATAGTATAGATTTCAATATGGTGTGTGTGGTACAGGAACAGCTGAGGGCAGCGATGGGCCCGTGTTGACTGGGCTAGTGCTGGGGGGCGCGGAGTGGGGCGCGGAGGGGGTGCGCGCCGCGGCCGCCCGCACGCCGCGACACACCGCCGCTCCGCCCTTCGTCTTACGCTGCGTACCGGCGGTGAGTACAAAAACCATACATATCCTCTTACGGTCCACACTATTGCAAGTTTCAATAAAACTTTCAAATAATTTTTGAAAAATACTTATTATATTATTTTACGTTCGTGGCTTTACCTGCGACCTGCGGTAAATTTTATTGCCACAAAAAAAGTATCATAACGCATATTCTTTTAATAAAACTAACTTAAGCTTATGGGCTGTTTTTCTTAAATCCAAATGTATTCAGCAGTTATAAGTAATCGGGGCACCCTTGCTCCCACCGCCTACGGCGACGATGAGATATGATCCCATGGTGTAGGTTTAGTGTGGTTTTAAAGTTTTGTATATTTGTTTGTCAGGAGGACAATGACGTGGCGGGCGAAGGCGCGGTGGAGGTGCCGGTGTACAGCGAGGAGGGTCGCGCGGAGGTGGTGGTGTGGGCGCGAGTGCCGCTGGAGCGCGGGTTCGCGCGCCGCGCCGCCGCGCTGCACGCGCTGGCGCTGTACTAGCGCCGCGCACCACAGTACCCATCACATACTTATTATAAGAGTACCTTGTTCTGGGCATCGTCAAAAAATATTATTACAAAAAAGTTACTGTTCTAAGTCTTCGGGGAAAAAAGTCTAGTCAAAAGTGATATTAATATCCATGGATAATTTCAATATTACGTGTTTTTATTGTCCTGAGTTTGTAGCTATTCTAAAAATATTAGACAATTTTATATTGTTTATTAGCTATGTTACCACAGATACACATAATCTAAAATACTAAAAACTGCACACATCTTAATTTAGGTACTGTCAGTTTCAATAGCTAATGTAATCGACTTTATATTGTATAAAAAAAAATTGCCCAAAATTTTTAACGATTCCGACTTTGAGATTGAATATTAATGTATATTTAAGTTACACAGTAGCATACTTTTTGTCAATATTTTTAGAAGCATTTGGCTACATTACACAACACATACACACAACGATTTACAATAAAAAATGTATTCGGCGTCTCAACTGAGGATTATTATTTTAACCTTAATATACTATGATAGAAAAGAAAAACGATTACTTTAGTGGTTTTAAGCTTTTATTGAATAAATTGTTTCCCTGTAATAATAAATAAATGTTGTTTATGTAGGTATTATACACGTGTTCCATATACTTTCAAATCAATGCACTCTACCGAAATGTAATCGCCAAATTAGGTACGACTAACAAGCTAAGTTTAGTTGAAATATTATTTTACTTTATCTGCAATACAATATATGCACTGCAACAGAGGCGTAGTTGTATTACGGTATAACTGCCGTGCCGAGGTCTTGGTCTCGGTTGGGGGCTCCGCCAAGATTAGGTTTAGGGAGGTGCATATGTAAAAACGCGCTATACTACATAATGTCATTAATCCTCCAAGATTAGGTTTAGGGAGGTGCATGTGTAACAACGCGCTATACTACATAATGTCATTAATCCGCCAAGATTAGGTTTAGGGAGGTGCATGTGTAACAACGCGCTATACTACATAATGTCATTAATCCGCCAAGATTAGGTTTAGGGAGGTGCATGTGTAACAACGCGCTATACTACATAATGTCATTAATCCGCCAAGATTAGGTTTAGGGAGGTGCATGTGTAACAACGCGCTATACTACATAATGTCATTAATCCTCCAAGATTAGGTTTAGGGAGGTGCATGTGTAACAACGCGCTATACTACATAATGTCATTAATCCGCCAAGATTAGGTTTAGGGAGGTGCATGTGTAACAACGCGCTATACTACATAATGTCATTAATCCGCCAAGATTAGGTTTAGGGAGGTGCATGTGTAACAACGCGCTATACTACATAATGTTATTAATCCGCCAAGATTAGGTTTAGGGAGGTGCATGTGTAACAACGCGCTATACTACATAATGTCATTAAGATTTTTTTAAAATTCAAATCGCATGGGATTTATAAAATGCTGTACTTATCATAAAAAAACCTCTGTGGTCCATAGTGCCCATTGTTGCAGATTTATTGTGACTAATATTTTTGTGATTTATTTATTTATTTATTTGGACAACCAACAAAACATACACCATACATAACTATTTGTAACATTACAGTAAATAATTGTTGCAGTGCAGTTTTAATTACAGGCTGTCACAGCATGAACATCTTATTACATACCAGTAAACAATTGGCTGCACCATAAGTGCAATATATTTATTCTGAGCAGAGGTGCAAATGCACCTATTTGAAACCCCTTCTGGCGCACATATATGTGTACAATAAAGTGTTCATCAAAGAAGAAAAATAATGTTGCCAAGAAAACAAAAGTACCTTATAAGAATGAAATATTCAGTTAAATGTGAATAATTTTAATTTAAATAAATAAAACGTCAAATTTTCATTACAATTGATGCAGTGGCCTTATGCATAATGACCTGTATAAAAAAAGGTTGAGTACTATATTAGTGATTATTCCTATTATACATAAGAATTTGAAGAACATGTTTCAATTTATCATAAAACAGTATCAATCAAACAATAGCATTTTTTATCAACAATATTCACGAACCATTTCATAAGATATTTAAAAAAATAATAAAAAACGTACCCGTTGTGTTGTGTTATGATTCAAGAGTAGTGTGGACATGCAATACAAAGCATCGTCTTATTAGAGCCTAGAGCGGGTTTAGTAATCAAGAGACGACAGTAGTGGTTTAGTAAGCACCGAGAGGTGCAGTAAAGTGAGTTTATTGAGGCCTTGAAAAAAAAAGACATTATCTTACATGCGTTTTTTATTTATTCCAATAAAAGCATAACATGTTACACCATTGTCTGGGTACAATAAAGTACATTTTATTTTAAAAAATTAAAGATGTACTTAAAAAAAATATGTGCGTGGAATAAAATATGTAGATCTACAAGGGTTTTAATGAACGTGGGTGACAATTGTTGAAGGGCACTAGTAAACACTGAATGCAACAAGAATTAAACTTTAACCAGATTAATAAGAAAAAAATATATATGATTTATATCCTTAAGAAATATATAGTTACAGATAAAAAAAACGTTGTTTAACATACGTAACAATACAAAAAAAGGGTTAATACACAAAAATTAAAAAGGCATAACCATAGAGTTAAGCCTTTTTAATTTTTAAACTACTTAATTGATTCCATACATGAATCTACAGACCCCCGACTTAGCGACTCAGGGCCCTAAAGGAAAGTTGGGAGGGGATATCTGGGAAAGGAAGTGTAGAGAAAGGAGAGGAGGCCAAGAAATGTTCGTGGGCCCTAAATGTGAATTTGGCAACCATGAGATATATACTGAACTGTGTGCCTAGGGCCACTGTATGTCCCCTCGTACATGGACACGAATTCAGTGTGAAGACTGAGCGCACAAAAACTGCTTGGTGAGGGTGAGAGGCGTGGGTTAGGTAATTCGAAGAGCCACATTCATTAAAATCTTGTCGAGCTATATTTATTTACGGAGTACCGGCTTTGACGAGGGCGGCTCGGCCAGACGCTATTATAATTTGGATTTAAAAACACAGGTCCCCAGAAATTGCTAACAATTTTTTAGGCCATGGCGCCCAAACAAAAGGGCGAGGCTGTATTTACATAAAAATATGATTAAAAGCAATATAAAGAACAACAGATTTTGTTCCAAAACATTATATTATGTAAGTTCCAAAATTTTTATTATAAACATAACTTGACTTTTATGAATAGTAAACACGTAAGATACGCACAATTCATGAACCAGTTTAAACAACATAAATTAAAGTTTGCAAATATTTTAAATCAACTGAGCCTTGTATAAATGAATTATGCAAAAATATTTTTAACATAATATTTTGAATACGTAAGTGCATTATGGTTTCTTTTCAAGTCATTATTAACAATAGCCATAAAGGATTGACTGCGTTTTCTCTGTCCTACTGCAGTGACTAAATGTAGGAAGGTGTGTGAGAGACCGATCATGTGACTCGTAGTTGTTGTTTAGAAATTCTCATGGTCATTGTTGTTATGTTTCAGTCTATTCTTTATATCTTTGATAATACTAACTTGCACCTTTAACCTTATGAATAAAAAACATTTATAGAAATTATTCACCGACATAAATGCACATGAAATAATACATCAGAGTTAACATTCCCAGTAATGACACGGCATAAACGGGTAAATAAGGCACTGCTATCACAAATCAGTAACAGCTCTTTGAAAACTGAACGGGAGGCACTCGCGACTAATGACTTAAATATGAGATCACATTAAACTACATATTACCATAATGCCTAAACAATTCCCTTAAGGTGGTAGCTCAAGGTCCATTTTCATACATTTTGTTTCGGCTTTAATCTGGGTAACTAAACAAGTATTGGCAAGTAAAGAATTTAAATTCACGTCTAGTTAGTGATTAGTTCTCGCAGTTGAAGAAAAACGTAAAAATAATTAATAATCATGGATATTTCGGCCTTTAAAATTTAATATGACGAAATTTTAAAGGCAGAAATATCCATGATTATTAATTATTTTACTTTTCAAGTGCGAGAACTAATCACTAACTAGACGTGAATTTAAATTCTTTACTTGCCAATACTTGTTTAGTTACCCAGATTAAAGCCGAAACAAAATGTATGAAAATGGACCTTGAGCTACCACCTTAATATTGATATAAAAACGTTGGTATTAGCATAAGGTCAACGTTTTTAAGGGTTAATAAGGGTTTTATAAGGATTCAGTGATCATAGTCTAAGATTTTCTATGTACCTGCTCATGAACAGGTAAACTATATCCTAGCCCCCGCTCATGTAATCAACATCACTCGTCTCCATTTAAAACTATACCCTTAGATATAAATAATTAATGACAATACTACAACAAATGATAAAACATTGTAAAAAGTCAATGAGTTAATGCAAATGGATCATGTCCAAGTGACATGATCCATTTGCATTAACATATAGTTCATGTGAACATTGTTCTATTACATTACAATATTATTTCCACAGAAAATTATGTAAAAAAAATAGGCAATGTGCATTGTAAAAACACTCACATTAACTGCCTGTATTATTATTATTAATTAGATAACTCAGGATAATAAGTAACATATATATTTTTAAGGTTTCATTACACACATTACAACTATTTCGAAAATCCATGTCTATTAATTAACAAAAAAATAATTTATAGTTTTTTTTTAATATATTCTTGTGTTATATACCTTGGATCAAATTTAATATTGTAATACACATTTATTTCAATCAGTAAGAAAATAAAAAATTCGAGGGCCTTTTTTTCAATACCAGTAAGGATCGCAGTTTGGCACTTGGTGTACCTATTTGAAATGATTAACGAGTAGGTACCAAGGCAAAGCCTAATTAAGCAGTTCAAAAATCAGTACTCCTAGCGTAACACAGTAGTGGGTTTTAAATGACCTAATAAGTAAATTCAAATTACTAACTAATTATCAATACTCACTGGTATTCTCAGTGACTAATGGTTTTGTTTGGCACGAAGGGAGGTCCTAACATAGAGGCAGTGTAGCAGTTTCAAATTATAGTTTTCAGTACTAGGCGGAATACCTTGCAGTGTTTTTTAAAAATAAATTTAAACAGAAACCAATCGCCGAACGGATTTCAAAAACTAATATCTGGAACTTCCCGTTTAGACTAGACCATTATGCTTAAACCACTAGAAAAATAGTCTGTAAGCCAACTGTTGCTATGTATGTTATTCACAAAGATATACGCTTAATTTCTTACAGATACAAAATCAGAAAGATTGTGTACTATTCACAACTACATAATGCACAATAATTCTAAATATTCGTGATGTCACCGATATAAGTGTATACCACTGAACACAACCAAGATAAGAGAGTACTACTAGGTTTTTCATTAGCCAATAATACAACTAACTATACATAGAAAAGACATGATAGTGAATGGAACTGGAAAAGTCACAAATAAAATGGATATACACTCCTCATAAACGCGCAAATTTCGAGGTGTTATGTAGTATGTAAATTTTAAGGTAAACATGCATAACGGTTAAAAAACTTACGAAATAAATTAATCATAAAACCTAAAGATTAAAAGAGAAAAATTGTTTCCAGATTCATTTAATGTTATTTATCTTATTGTTTGTTGATAATTTATCATTATCATATTATTACTAATAGTTTTAATTATTTAACAAAAGTTTATAATAGTTATTAATATAATCGCACTGTATTGTGTGATTAACCGCCAGCACAGTTTTAACATGTAGTTTTTTTAAATTCATAAGAGGAAACACAGTAACCACAATCAATGTGGCGAAAGAAGTACTTAAGTCACAACTAATTTGTTCAGTACTGATAATTTTTCACCAATAAACTTAACTAAAACTAAAATTTTTGTAAACAACGAATGCATACATGATGATTCCTTTGCACAAATATGCTATCAACACCCGAATTTATTTTGAATTACTTTCAAACCTCATATTAACAGATCAATTTTTTATACTTCTACATAACAAACTAACATTAGAAAAGGAAGACTTAAAAACAATATAATTTTAATTTACATTTTAACAAGATATTCTTGCATATTATATATAAGTACATGTTTGAGCAAACTTCAGATAGACTAAAAGTTTGTATTACTCAAAAAACAAACAAAGCTCCTATAGAGTATTATAATTGATCTAAATATTTATGGTCATTATATAGTGAGCAATCAAATTAGTTTAATTTATTATTATTGATAACAACATTAATAAAGAGGGCAGTTTGAGTATCAGAGGTAGGCTGTTGGTTCATGCCAGCACCACTAGTACTGGAGCCAGCGCTTGAATCTTGATGTCTGTTATTTCTAGACTCCTGCAAACATGTAACAAGAAAATCAGTATACCTGTATTAAAAAAATTACCAAAAAATATGTTTTATTTTTTAAATTTAGTCTTGCATTTATGACAATATCAATTACACTAAAACAATAGTTTAAAATGAGTAGTAAATAAATGAGACTAGGGCTTATTAGATACCTCAACAAACTTTCATTACAAGGACTTAATAAATAATTTTATCGTCCTCAGTAATCATTGACCAGTAAATGTTTCATAAGTATAGTTTTATAGAAGACAAATTGTTTAACAAAATTTTGTATATAATGCGTTATTTTAATGCATAAAATTTTATAAATAGTTTTGTTGGCAAGATGATATTAATTATTTATAGGGACGACTGACCTGGCGCACGCAGGCTCTCTTAGCAGACGAAGGTCCCTGGCTCGGCGTGTCGCAGGCGTCGGCTGTGACGGCGGGGGCGGGGAGGGCGAGCTCGGCGGGTGAGGCGGGGGAGGCGGGGGTGACGGCGGGCAGCAGCGCCAGCGGCCGGCTGGGCGCGCCGTCCGACTCGCCCGCCTCGTCCTCGTCATCGCTGGACGGTGCTCTCCTCACCCTTTTGCTGAACAAAACGTTATACCTTATCATAAGCTAAGTTGAGGCGTGCAAGTTCTCACTAAAATAGTAAATTGCGTTTACACCAGCGATAATATTACAATAATGCAACTCGTGGCAAGTTCTGCAAGCTTCAATTGCAGATGTCGTGATAGTTTACACGTTGAAAATAGTGTTATAGTTTATATAAAAGAAAAAATACTCGTTACCATGTCGATTTTTTTAGACAATAGACACCCAAACTCTGTTGTATTGGTTCAATATTAAAATAAATCATAGTATAACTCACTTGGTATTTCCTGTGTTGTTGTCTTGAGGCAACTCTTGCGGAGTCCACATGCTCTCTACTGTTTCTTCGTCGACGGGCGGCATCCACGGGCTCGGCGGCGAGTACTTGTCGTCTCTGTGCTCGTCCGATTCGGGGCTATTAAATATATAGACATAGACATAACTATCACCATAATATACCATTCCAACCACCAACTGCATGTTAATTGTAACAATGAACCGATCAAAATGACCCATCTTTAAGCATATTAAACAATCTTTATTCTAATTGTTCTATTTCCACTATGAGTCTGAGGGAAATGGTTAAGATCGTTTAAATCGGAATCGGGCATATTTTTTTTATTAGCTGCCTATTTCCTTTATAAAAAAATATATCAACAGTTTGACAATCAAAAAGCAGCAATCATACGTTTTCTAGAATAAAAAAACCTTATCTGTTTAAGTAAATGCACCTATTGGTATTTTGATTATTGGGCTAACCTGAACGTGGTTCAGCGCGGCTATAGTCCCAACCATCCAAATACCAATATTTTATTTAAAAATCGTACCTGCAAACCGATTCTTCCTCTTCTTGGTAGGAGTACGCCGGTCGGTTAAAGATTCGTGCCCTTTGAGTGTCGGCTCTCTCGCGCGCGTCCTGCGGCTGCGCGGACGGCACACGCTTGATGAACGGCTGCGCTGTGTCTGTCATATTTATACAAATATGTTCCATCATCATCTGTAGTGTATGTCTAGTTTTCGCTCTGGGTGATATTAAATTCAAATTACAATTATTCACATGCATTTATTGCTCTTTGAAGCTACGGCATAGAAAATAAAGTTTTTACTATATTAATCCTCTTCATAGTGAATAGACATGTCAAGGCATGGCAGCATGTAAACCCGCTATAAAATCCATCCCGTCCACCAACCATTATAATGACCAGCATATATGCATATCCCAATTCGATCCAACTGAGTTTGTGTTATTATTGATTTAAAAAAAACATGCATGACCTGCTCAAGATTGTAAGTTATAGCCAACAAATCCTGATCAAGTCCTCAACAACACCGGATGTACTAGATACTAATTCGTCAGTTATTTTCATTTATTAATACTCACCATCAACTGGAGGATTCGTCCAATCAGCGGGCGGAGCGTATGACCGGTTCTGGCTTGGCACAAAGCTGTAGTCTGGGTTATAGGGCGGCGGCAAGTCTGGAGATGCCTGGCTCACCTCACTGGGCCCAACGAACAGAGAGCAGTTCGACATGGCTGGTAAACAAGAAAATAAATTATTTAATATTTTATCAATTTCAATTTAGTCTACGTTTATCTAAGCACGAATAGAAAATTCTTTATAGTATGGACCCTGGCGAGTCCTATTACCGTAAAGACCATAACATTAAATTTATAGTAGGTAATATTAGGTACTGCAATATATGTATTTTAAACAAATGTAACACTGAAATATATTTTCCTTGAAGCCTGTCAGTTACTACGCGTACGAGACTGTTAGATATAATTAACTCTAACAAGATAAGCACACATATGTTCAACATAAACATAAAAATTGTAATGCATACTCACAGGCCTTAAAGATCTCCGGTTTCCTGTATAAGTAGAAACAGACAGCCATGCCAATGACGATGATAATGGCGATCCCAATGAACACCCACGAGTAGACCGGCAGAATGGGGCTATTTCCTTGGCTTTCGGGAAACACGCACTCTGCGTTAACATCACGGTGGTCTACCACTAATCTACAACAGAAAATATAACCTGAGTATATTTCCACAAGTAGGTAAGCTATTGACAAAATAGAAAACAAACGTAGTAATTTTTATTGTTGTACAAGAATATTTTAAACTATTCATGACAATAACATCTCGGGGTTAATTATTATAACTAGAAATATTGTGATGTTAAATACATAATTTTGATATTTTATAGTACTGTGGTACTTCGGAAACTATTATAGACAAATACTATATTAATCTGTATAAAACTAAATACGTTAGTTACCGTAAGCATTTCATGCATATTATAATTTCCTTTTACACTATGTAATCTAAATTAATTAATTTATTTATTTGCACTTCATATATTGCTGCTTGAATTCAAAAGTGCCACAAATAAAAAAAAATCAAAAATGTTTTTATTGCAAAAATACAACCGTAACCCTTCATATTTTTATATATAAAAAAGACACTCACTAATTTTGCATTTTAAAGTACTAAACAACGCAACCGTTTGTTTTGAATTTTCGTTTTTAACACGCAAAATATGATCTAAACCACCATATTGCCATTTACGCGTCGACAACTGAACTAAAAGCACATTTCTTTTATGCAAAGGTACCATATCTCGAAAATTAATCTGTGATACGCATTAATTTTATACAAAAAACAATCATATATCGGAATACTTTAGTTTTGAATAAAGAATACACGTAAGTATGACACTATTTTTATATCAAAAGAACCATATTTCAAAACTGGTTGTTTTGCACAAAAAATATAGCTAAATAAACTTTAATGTTTTAAATAAAATAACCTTATGAGACAATGTGTTCATTTTGCATTAAGTTATTTAATATAAAGTACGCTATTTAAAAATAGTTTATTTTGAATAATAACAACTACTTCCTATTATTATCACTTCAAACCAAAAGGGCCTTATGCAGACTTACATTAGTTTTGCTTATATTCTTACATTAATACATATTTAAACATAGGTTCAGTGATAAAGTCATCTTTTGAATTACATCACTTTAGCATTTTTTTTTTTTGTGCAAGGGATTATAATTATTGTGGTTATAAAAATATTACGTTAGGTATGTTTTTAGGTATTATATTACTACTATTACTTAGGTATTAATGTTAAATAAATCAATTTCGTCCTAAGGCAATTGATTTCCTGTTTATTAGCTATTCTGTTTATGCTCCTTTATGAATTTAATATTTGTGAAAACGCTAGGTCCTTTTTGAACCGTCACCTCGGCATGATTGTTCAAAAGGAGCGAGGTAGGTGTATATAAGCCATTACTTCATAATTTACTTATAGTTTTTATTTTTTATAAAATGAGTAGCGGAGAATATATATTACTCAAAATGTTAAAATATAACAGCAGAAGTAAAAGCGAAAATATTCAAGACTAGGAAAAACAACTGCAAACTAGCCAATATTGGAAGAACCAGATTTGTCCTCAATGCGTCTTTTGAGAGTAATTGTATTGCTGATAGTCAGCACAGTCGCAGCTTGTACTTGATGATAAGCATTTAAAAAGACAACCAAACTTAGTTGTTCTACAAAATCAGTATGATAGCGACACTTCTGAGTCTACAAGTTCGACCAGTTCCAGTTCAAATTTCTCTTCAAAATAGGAAACACCTTTAAGCTAGCTTTAAGTGATTCAGAACAGAACAGTTCAAAACAGACTACAATAATTAGCTCCTGAACCTGGACCCTCTGGTTTATATTATATATATATATATTACTAGTTTTAAATGAATTGCTCTAAAAATCAGTAAAATACTGTACTGTAGTTTATACCTTAAACTGATTTTGAAAAGAGCAACACCAGAGTTTCTTATCCGTTTTTCTCTAGTGAGAACTACTGCCCGAACTGGTGGAAGAGTTAATATTGACGGAATCTAAATAATGTATATCATTTTACGGGTTCAAATAAATCATTTCATATATAAAGTATTACGCCTAACTTTTTGATTAAGGATCACACACAAAACGAAGGAGATGCAATTCATTCTACTATCCAAAAATATATAATTCGAGCATTAAAATCATCGCCCATTTATGTACCTCATTAATACGTAACGATATTTAAAACTGGTAAAATTAAAGCTTCGCCTTATATAGTTGAAGAACTTACGCGTGATAGTTTTGTTGATTTAAAACCTTTGGCTTAATTTTATTAATAGAAATTTTATTCGAATATACTTTGAATCGTTCCTTGCAAATCTGCGAGGACGATATTAAAATTTAGAGAGACACAGTGAGCATTGAGTGTTCACATACTAGGTTAAGCAAATTGAAAAGACTTACACGTTTTAATGTGTTTATATTTTCAAATTGTTGTGATTTTGTGGTCTCATATGCATCATGTCCTGTCATCTCATGTCCTAATTGCATTTAATATACTATTATGGCAATAAGATAACATTTTAATAATAATATTGTTGATTTAGAAGTTACAGCATAATGGCAAAGAATTTTGTTTAAAAGTTTTAAATATTTTCTTGATATTTGTAAAGTTTTTGCCTTATGGTAAGTTTTAAAAATCTTTCGGTAGTTTTGATAATTAGCTTGGCCAATTTTATACATTTTCTTTTATGTTTACATTGTTTGAATAGAACTTAAAAAATATTTATTGATTATTTTACAACACTTTCGAAGTTTTTTATTTGTTAATTTGAGGAAAACTTTGATTGGTTTTAAGTTTTAGATAGCATTTTAGTTATTTTATTATATTGCATGGTGACTTTTATTATATTTCTTAAACATTTTATAGAGAAGCATAATTAATATAATTATTTTTTGATTTGTGGTTGTTTTCTCCCATATTTAGTATATTTCAAACATTTTTTTTATATTCAAAAGTAACTTATATGCTTATATCTCCTCTGGCATTCAGTAGATCACAAAACCACTTAAAACATTTAATGCAGCTTAAAAATACGCTTCTAAGTATATATAATATTCATACTATATTTTTTATAAAATAACAAAAAATTAGATAAAATGATTTATTTTTCTTTAATTAGCTCTCCTGTAAAAAAGTATAATTTTCATTTGTGGTAGTTTTGAATTCAAGCAGCTATATGTACAATTACATATTGTACATAGACGGACTTAATGACCAACGCGCCGACCCCAACATCCCACTATTGCTGTACATAATATAAAGCCTCGTGTCGATTGTGATATAATAATTGAATATTTAACCGTAATAAAAATAAATGATTCTTTAGTTTACAGTGGTTTTCTGAAGCCGGTTTTTTATTTTTATTTATCGCTTTTTCGTTAGTTAAAGACTACAAAAAAAACCTATTTTATTTGAATGCGTTCCCCTGTAGATCTTCAAAGTTCGTAGTCCCATATGGTATGGCCCACCAAAAAAATTAAAATGAGACCAAGCTAAAAAATATGTCTTATTGAATTACCTTGCCCTTTTAAAGGCAGTGAAAAAACTATTAAAATCGAAATAAAATATCATTAGGATTACACTCACCCTTCGAGGCATGGTCCGCAGTCGACCAGAGTTTTGACACAGCTATTCTCCGGCAAGAACGGTGGTGGTTGTCTTTTCAGATTCCCACACTGGAGACACTCGATGCATCTATGGGCGGATATCTCACAATAGTGGCCCTCGCCGCACTCATCATTACTGGAGCACGTTACCGGGTGCGCGCCCACGGCATAACCAACCGCGGTTAAGTAATATAACGCCACGAACCTGAAATTAAACACAATTCTACATTTGTCTTTGTTTATTATTGCATACTTACCTATAACTATTTAATCCTACTAATAAATATAAGTGTGAAAGTTTGTGCATGTTTATCTATGGAAAGCTAATATTTAACACAAAGATTCAAGAGGGATTTTATAGCGTCCCACCAATCACGTTCACTGCAATTATGTCATTTGGGTAATTTTATATTTAGGACTTCAAAATTATTTGTAATTTTTCCGGGAAGGAATAATATATAATGTGACTTATATCAGATTATGTAGTAACATACCCTAAGTGCTTTATAATCGTGAAGAAGCTGTTGAAATACCTAATTATAACTCAAAATTAGATAAAGTTCTAGACTCGAAAGGTTGTTTTGTTGACTTCCACCAAAATAAACAAAACCTATTCATCGTTGAAATATTCAACGTAAACAATCAAATACGGAAACTAATACAACCACTTTATTAGAATTGCGGACGTGACTCAGTGGGTCGTCAATCAAAACATGAGAGCGAGAACAGCCGGCCTAGCATGCGCATCACGAGATATCTCGATAACGAGAGTAGACAAATTGTCGATGTCGATTAATATCTCGTTTTCTCTAACATGCGCACCACGATCGACAAATTCCTCGTTGAAGACATAAGTTTACTCGTGAAGACAAACCGATGTTGCCCATTGAAATATATATTCTAAACATTTTATTTTCTAATATAGCTAAAATGGTTTTAGTTCATTCAATTTTTATAGATCTATGATCCAATTAGGTTCTTTTGACGTTTTATGTGACAGTTTATGTCATAACAAAGAGCATAATGTTAATAAAAAACGTAAATAAGTAAACACATTCAAAATTAATAATAATATTGTACAATATAATAAGGATTCTAACACAAAATAACAGCTCCGCCCTATTTTGGAGTACGAAGTAACAAGACAAATCAAATAAAATCTAATAAGACAATTATTTGTACGAGTATATGGTGCCCAAGCCGGACTTTACCTCGGGTGACTACGCCCCGCCGTGAGAACGATGTACCATAATGCCTAATGGAATCAGTAGTGCAATCGGGAAGGAGATGACTGTGGCTTTGGGCCTCACAAAATACCCAATTGATGTAAGTATAGTGAAACAATAACCTTATTAGCAAAACACCAATGTTGTAAGTTGAACTTTGCAGCCACAAAGCTCAAGTTTGTTCTTATTCGATGGTAATTGATGTTTTAGTATTAGTGTTTATTAAAATATGAAGTAAGTATATATTTTCTTTTTTGTTTTAGTTCCGTGAATCAAGTCCCTCTACATTAATTGGTATGTCCCCAGCCCAGCAGTCAACACCATGTTGAAGAGCTTACCAAATACTACTCCCAAAAAGTTTTTTAGTTGCTCGGTTTGAACTTAATACTTTAATAAAAATATGTATTTTTATAATGTTTTTTTTAAAAAAACTACATTTTTAAATACTTAATATCATGTATATATATTTCGTTAGGTATCTTTATTTATACACTAGATAAAACATCTGTATGTTAGGAAATTTGGTTCTGTTCTGTTGGTTTAGGAAATTAATAATATAAGTAAACTGCAGCAATTACTTGAGAGTGCAATTTCTGTTTCTTGTAAGTGTTCATAGTATTTCATTACAGTAATTGTAGGAAATTTGTTGTATAACAAGTTATTATAAAATATTCTATTGTTGCCTAAATTTGTGTAGAAGATTTTGTTGTAATAATGAAAACTATCTTGATATTTAAAATGTGAATATAATAAAATATACATTATTTACATAGGAAAATATCTGTTTATTACAATTGAGGTCATCCTGCTTGAGAGACACTTGCAGGTACTGATAATTGTACAGGTTCTTCTCACACATCATGGTCATTTATAATAGTTTCCTCCATTGGAACACTGTAACATAAAATACTGCATTACCTACAGTTACTTAACAATAGTAATATAATGTGAAGTTGTACCAGTGGTAAAATAATATAGTCAAACAACAATTTGAAACAGTGTATAACCATATATCCATTATTGTTAAGTCCATCAGTATACAATCAGTGTAAATGAAGTTTTTAATAAAGAAATAAAGCAAGATATTGTTTGTTTATATTGTTAAGTTGCATAGTAATAGTATCTTCTCCGATGCATACCTGGCATTCACATTAAGAGTTTTGCTGTTTGAATCCATAATGTGACATTTTTGGTAACATATAGGTACTAGTTTTGCAAAACATAATGGTAAAACAAGTTACTCATTTGTATTTGTAGTATTAAAATAAACAAAATTAAAACTGCAATTAATCTGATTAAATAACTCTTATTACCTCATTAGTTGGCACACTAATTTAATTTTTATGAAAGGTAACACGCTATGTATTAATTGTGAAGATATTTCTCAAAGTACATTCATTTTTATTTCTATTAACTCTAATAATTAATTAATAGTACATTACCAGTTGAACCTTGGTGTCGCAGGAATCCTTCCTCATTTTTTGATGTTGTGCACTTTGTGGCTCATTAGGAGGTAATATTTTTATATGGGTACAATCTAAGAGCCCTAACATACCTTGCACGTAAAATTCACGAGTCTCACCTAAAAAAATAAAAATGATTCCATTATCTATAAATCAAAATACTTCAATTGATATTAAACTCAGCTACTTATGTAATTAAGTATGTAATAAATATATTCAATTACCTTTAAACGGACGGCTATGCCTTTGGCTTGAGACTCCAAATCGGGAGCAAACTTTTCTTTAATATACAATGCCATTCGTTTTGTAGCAAAGGGATATCATAAATCAATTAAGTATAATATGTCTTCTTTTCACTTTACACGCCTGTCGTTTGTCCTATATCGATATTATTTTACTATAGTAAGATACCACCATCGCGTTTTAACGAATAAATTAAATTGATAATTTTCTCGGTTTATCTCTTCGTACAATATCAAAGAAGACAAATATCTCGTTTACGTGTGTCAAAAAACGATAAAATTATTTGCTCATGTTAGGGTTTGTAGACAAAAATACCACAGATTAATAAAACATTAATTTTTCTCTACTTTTCCCGTGACAAGTCGAGAAAATGAGCGCGCATGTTAGTGTCGGTAGACATATAGAGATAAACGACAAAACCACGAGAAAAAGTATCGACAAAATTTTGTCGTCGTGCGCATGCTAGGCCGGCAGAATCTAATCAATTAATAATTATAGTAGTTCGTTAATTGTTAAATAAATGTAAATCTAAAATATTTTAATGATGGCGTGTGAATAATACCCAACTGAAACGTTTAGGTAGTTTTCTCAAAGCTTATCATAATATAAGCTTCAGTGCAAACTCGGTTACAGTAACGTCATAATATGAAGTCATTGGAATGACGCTTCCGAGATAATAAATACATTTTATAAAAGAACAATACATCTAGTTAAACAGTTATGTACTACCTATATTACAATTGCTTGATTGCTCAAAACTGTCTCAACCTCTTATAAATATCTGAATTGATTTATTATTTCTAATGTTAAGTATGGCTTTGGCCGCGGTTCCGCCCGCGTGAAAAAAATAACGGGATAAAAGTCCCGGTTTATATTTTCCCAGGAAAAAAGTAAAACACTTAAAATCACTACAAAGCAAAACATAAGGCGCGTTGGGGTAAGATCATAGGAGGTATAACATCGTATAAATCAAATAACTCGTAATTGTGTTATAATTTTTGTTTTCGGACAACACTACCTGCGTCCCCATCTTGTACCCTACGTTCCACTAGTTCACATGAGTGAATCCGTCAAGTAAAGAATGTTTACGGTGCTAACAAACAGAATATCGGTGTTTTGTCGTTCCATGGCAGATCCGGATTAACCCCATGTAAGAATTTGCCTAATTTTAATTGAGTATTTACTGTTTTCAATTAATTTTGTAGGTATATACTATCATAAAGGAAATAAATCTTGTGACTTGTTTATTCAAATTTGTCGAAACACGTATATTCCCTGAGATCCGATCTTTACACATACAATTATTTGTCGTCACCTTACTTAATTGATAATTTAATTGCTCATGAGTTAATAAAAAAGTACTTCTGTAATACACATTCCCTAAAGTACATACATAAGTATTATAAAAACATAAAGTATAATTAATATTACACAATAGGTATATACATTTATAGCAATGTACAATGTTACTTACAACTTACGAGCATTGTTACGCGGTAAATGAGTACTTAGTACTTACCAAGTCCTGGGTTCCGTAACATAACATTATGATTAACGCAGTAAGTATAAGTATACATACATCAAATATATATGTATACTTACCTACCTATTGCGTTAACGCATACTTCAATACAGATAAGTGATAACAATATGCGAGCACAATATTAACGTCGATTACGTTATCATAATCTCTTTGATATTAACTTTAAGTCATTTATTATAGTGATTAAAATATACCAATTAAAGGCTACTGTCCAGTCAATTCAGCTTACTGGCCACCATGTATCTAGGTAGATAGGTACCTATATATTTTATAGCAAAGAGCTATGTAGACAATATGATTATTTAATATGTATTAGACTAGGGTAATCTATTACCTAATTATGTTACTAGGTAATTTAAAGGTTATAAGTTATGATTCAAAAACCAATACGTGGCGTTCCCAGTGGCCCGTACTTACATTATTAGGTTAAGTACATACAGTAGGTACTCACATAATATTAGATATATTACTTAAGTATCAAACTGGCGCATTTTGTTTTCTTTGTTTTTAGAAAATGTCTGGATAATCCGATTTGAGGATAAACGCTTGCGGGTTGTTGCCTACGTGAGCAACGAACGCGATGCGACAAGACTTGACGCGCTGCAACGTAACGCGATGCGATGCTAACCGCAAAGATTATTTATAAGGTTTTTTGTACTTATTACTTCACGGAACATTTTCTAGTAATGAAAATTGAAAGATACAATTTTAAATACATTTTGCCAATTTGCGTCATCTATAACAGAATTTTGTCTTTATCATGGCCAAAAGGCAAAAACTGGATCTCGGAAACTATAATAGCTTAAACGCCCTGTACGCAACTAATTTGGAAGGTATAGCGTTATATCTTAAAAGCAAAGACGGTATATGTTTACTCAATTATTTATTCATGCAAGTGCAGTCACAGTACTATGATATCAACGAATATTGGATTTTTTATATTCGCGAATAAAAATACAAATATTTGCTTCTATGTTATAACGCCTCAAGAATATGCTTACAAACTCATATTTTACAAGCTACCGTTGCACGATGAAGTTTTCTAAGTTATAACGCATTTAGCCTTTTAGGTTTTCACTAGTAATTATTGTACTCTGATATTGATATTTTACATAATATACATCAATGCCGTTTTACAAATAGACGCGTCATATACTAACAAAATTGCACATAAAAACAGCGCGGTATTTACTATAGTCATAGCCCTAGCGGATCGCATTGGTACGGCCCGAATGGGCCCGAGTGTGCACGAATGGGTCCGAGCGTCGACCGCCACGTCGCCAGGACAGTCGAATAAAATGTATTTATTAGTTAAAAATAAGTTAAATAGTGTATACTTATTACTAACGTATGAAATGAAACGTTTTTTTTTTCATTCACAGTTGGAGTATAAATTGTAGAGTCTAAAAACACAGGAAGGCATTTTATTTATAAAAATACAAAAAGTTAGTAAGCCGACTAACCGCGACAGTGGTTGGAGGTTGACTAAGTGAATGTCGGGCAATTACCTTGCTTTCGTCTTGCCAGTATTGAGCTCGGACAACGTATCTATGTAATAAAAACATCTTAGATATACATTGTATATTTATATACATGCCCGCCGTCCATTTGTTGGAAGTTTGTGTAAGTATAGAAGGCATTATTTTAATACAATATGCCTGTCACGGGGTCCCTGTGGATGGATATGTTGCTGAACAAAAGTTCTGCACTGTACGATGAGTACTTAGTGACATGCCTACTCTGTATAGATATAATGCAACATTATGCACGCAAGTAGACACGTTATTGCGCGACACATAATGTTCATCAAAAGTTGCGTCATCAATACAGTTACTTTATAGGCACTTGTTATAATGTTATCATATTATTTTAAATGTACCTATTAGTGAATAATGAGTCACAACGAGTAACTATGTATCTCCATCACAAATCCAACCGCCTAAGATTTTGATTTTGAAAACTGTGTGATAATTTTCAAAAGAGTGTTCTATCAAATGTAGACATAATTGCAATATTGGCACAAATATAATTCAGACTCATACATAGGAAAATCTATACAGATATAAATGGATATTTCGATGTTTGCTTGTTAAAGTACTAAACGTAGGATTCGTTGAATGTGTTTAGACAAAATTTTGGACACAGATAGTACTGTCTTAACCAAGGTCACTTTTTATCCGCGAATAAATCTACAGCAGGTCTTCATTCCGGGAAGCGACTCTCATACGAGTGACACGATGGAAGCATAATTTAATTTAAAACTATAATATTTAAATTGATGGATTAACCAATCTTAAAATCAAAGTTAAATTCTCATTGATATCATAATCGCTTTTATTTTATCGATTTATTTTATGATTGAACGTTGAGCAATGTATAATATAACATAATGAGTAACGACACACGATGGAAAAATACAGAAGTTCCTTATTGTGTTCTAATTATAGTTTTCGTTTAAACTGGGCTCAAATTTGTTTTGTAATTTAGTAGGAACCACGATGCACCATCACCATCACCATTAATTTAAAAAAACATCAACTTACTACTCAATTTCTACGGAAGAATAAGATAAAACGTAAACAAAAGCTACCTACTTTCAAATAAATATTTTCGTTATAAATACCAATTACTTTACACCGAATATAACATGAACAGACGTTTACGTTTTTTCTTCTTTTCGTGTTTAATAAGTGCTAGTTCCATCGACTGCGTAAACCCACCGCAACAGGAACACCGCAATGCCTATTTTTGCCAACTTGCAGTAGTGTGCCAACACTGTCGTGTTTAGTTTTGAAGAATATGGCTCGAGTAATTATCATGCATTGCTGTGTTTATAATTTGAGATCTTTCATGTTAGTATTGCTATTGTTTACATCTAACGGTGATTTATGGCGCTCTGCATCACGCGTGCAGTTCGTCTTATTTAAAAATATGTTTGTTGTTGTAGGTCATGTAACAACATGATACAACTTGTAATTTCAGGTGACTCTTTTCCGTATTCGGAAGTGAATCCGTTTTTTTGTAATTAGACGTATAGGTAAGTCAAAACTCCCCTATTTAGTTATATGGCTAATGATACCATTCTATCAATTAAAACATCCCTAATTGCAAAAATGTGGATTTACTCCGTAGACGGAATAGAGCCCCCTGACTAAGTACTTATATTACAATTACAACATTTATAGTAAGTAAGTAAGTAACTAGTTTTACACACACACACACATCATCACGCATTTATCCCCGAAGAGGTATGCAGAGGTGCAACCAAGGCACCCACTTTTCGCCGAGTGTGTTCCGTCCCAGGATGTGATAGGGGGCGAGCCTATCGCCATATCGGGCACAAATTCCAGACTCCGGGCTAATATTGAGCAGAAAAACCCAAATATCACTTTGCCCGACCCGGGATTCGAACCCAGGACCTCAGAGCGCTGCCGTACCACGCATGCAGTACAACTACGCCACCGAGGCAGTCTGTCTGTCAGTAACTAGTTTTATTAATATAATATGTAGAATAATGGACTTACAAAATCGAATATTAATTCTATTATTTTTATAATAATACGAGGGGCTTCGTAGATGGTAAATACCTCTATAATAAATACAATACACATTAGATAATTACTAGTAGGCTCGGCAGACATTAACCTGCCACAGACTACGTTTTATGTAAAGTGCTTTCAACTTTTTAGATACCTATGTATAGACAATAGCGCCACCTATCGGAACCAAAAGTATGCTATTTCTCAAGTCCAACCAACCATAAACATTTACATAAATTCATTGAAATCGGTTAGCAGGTTACGGAGATTAGCGTTCACTACATGCGCGCCATCTACCGTAAAATATATACTTACCTATTTATACTTCACCAAATTTTATCTCAAACAGATGGACAGTAAGTATTATAGAAGAAAGCAGCGCATGAAATACGAACAAAGATTTTTTTTTATTATATTAAATATTAATTATTCTACTAAGTTCACGATGATATGAAAATAATGAAACATATGATGATGACGTAACATCAAACATGGCAGCCGACAAGTAATGGCAAAATATGAGTAATACGAATACACTTCATCAAGTTGCTTATGACCTTCAGACATAGTGGGGGCCGTGATGTTCCTTTATTGACTATTCAAATATCCATGCGGACGTGGGCGACATTTGATAATCACATGGGCTACTTATTAAAGAATAAACATTTTTTCATAAGTATTGATTTCCATTGTGGCAAGTCAATGGTCTATAAACCATAAGTATATTCTATAAAGTAAAAACAGCCATTTGTTAACTCTATCTAAATATTCTATAAATTCATTAAAAAAGGCGATCCAAGTACAATTAATTAACAATGATGTGGCCGATATTCAATTTAAACTCCGTGAACATTCTAAGACAGCGTCGCATCGCTCTCTTGTTGTAATAACAGGTACTTCACCGGCTAGATACCCACGTGCATTATATAGCTAGTGAGTGAGTCATGCACCAGTTTGAGTGCCAAGCGCGGGGTGATACGGCCGGGAGGCGGTCCGAGTCGGAGCGAGAGAATAAAAATAAAATAACGCCGTCCACCGCGCGATACAAAGGACGAATCAGGATCTCGTAAGCACAATGACGCAACATTTTGCAATATTTTACAAGAAATAAACAACTCGGAACACTTTTACACTGTACAATTATTATAATTTATATGTAAGTTGAGAAAAGCAAGTTATTTTTATGGTAAGTAGGATCTAGTGATGGGTCAACTTGGGTTTGAGCTGATGTTTTTTTTTTTTATTGCTGCTTGAATGACGAGGCGAGCTTGCTGTCCGCCTGATGGTAAGCGATACAACCGCCCTTAGACAAGTAACCAAGATCTTGAATTACAAAGTATTGTTTGGTTTTCCACTGCGCTCGCCATCCTCAGACATGAGATGTTAAGTCTAATTACGTCCAGTAGCTACACTGATTATTGGCTACTATCATCTTTGGCATTGGCCCTTCAAACCGGAACACAACAGTGATTAAACACTGCTGCTTGACGGCCGAAATAGCCATTATGGTGGTACCCACCCAGGCGGACTCCCACATAATACAAGAGACCTACCACCAGTGATGTGGCAGTATAATATATACTTCAATCTAGTTAGCAAGATTACAGCCGTCATCACATCTGTTTTTTTCCTTTTCTGAATTCAGAATCTGAAACTAGTACGCTTAAGAGTCCCATACTAAACGACGCAGAAGGGCACTGCGTAGACTCATCTGCATGCTGAATTTTTTGTGAGGCAACGATAATGAATGATTAATTTTTTTTCAAGTTGATCTGGCACGTTAGTGGTGGCGAACATTCTGGAAACAAATCCGGAATCCGTTCCGTTTCACGCAATTTATATTAAAAGCGCAAGTAAATGGATGTTCAGGGTGATTGGTAATATGTCGTATTCCCGTTAAGAGCTTGTAGATTGGGTCAAAAGCAATGCATTTTGTTTCATGAAGCCCTACTGAAAAATAATATATTTCGAGCAACTTAAGATTTAAAGATAAAGTGAAAGCGTATGTTTGTTATCTGGTAGGGCCGATTAATGTACGATAGTACAAACGTTGCTAAATGGATTATTTGTTTTTGTTTTCTAGTATTTAACATTTAAGATTTCCATAAAACCAAATTAAGGTTATAGCTTAAGGTCCATTTTCATACATTTTGTTTCACCTTTAATCTGGGTAACTAAACAAGTATTGACAAGTAAAGAATTTAAATTCACGTCTAGTTAGTGATTAGTTCTCGCAGTTGAAAGAAAAACGTAAAAATAATTAATATACATGGATATTTCGGCCTTTAAAATGTAATATGACGAAATTTTAAAGACCGAAAAATCCATGCATATTAATTATTTTTACGTTTTTCTTTCAACTGCGAGAACTAATCAGTAACTAGACGTGAATTTAAATTCTTTACTTGCCAATACTTGTTTAGTTACCCAGATTAAAGGTGAAACAAAATGTATGAAAAATGGACCTTAAGCTATAACCTTAATAGTTAAAATAAACTATAAGTTTGAAATTATAGCCTTATGTCTACAATTTTCGTATTTTATTCAACTAAGATTTTAATAGAAACTGCTGTTTATTTCAGAAAAAAATCATAGTGACTAGACGTGCAAAACACATTAAAAACTTCTTTATTTATCCAGCTTTCTAATGAGACATAATAACATCACAATTAACATTGCAAAAAATATATTATAAATGAATCAGTGTGGCTTTGGTACAAATTGTTTTGTATGCAGATGCATGATTAAAAATAAGATTATTAAAGCGTAATACGATATTATTCTTTCAATAAAACTCATCGTGCTTTATTTTACAAAGCTTGCTCGAATTATGAGCCTCTGTTCCTAATACAAGTGCGCATTTTGTGGCGCAATTAACTTGCAGTCATTCAAGAAATAAACTATCTGTTGCCTACTCAGCTGCATTAAGTACTTCTTCTTAAAACCAGTTCATCGCCAGAAGGTATAGGTGAAGTACAGCAAACGAAAATTTTCATGACCCTAGACATAAAAATCAACGTGTGTGGGTGGGACTATGGGGATGTATTTATTATCACGGAAAAATATAAAGCGGAAATTTTACCACGGATTTTTTTTCCTCGATTGAAACCCCCAAGACATTTTTTATAGAGAATGGAGATAGTTTGGGGCCCTGGGAAAGATATAGCCTCTTTTTTTATATTAGAAAATATACACACATATAGCGAGACTTTTATTCTGGAAAATCTTTCCTCGCGGGTAGAATTTCGAGCAAATTGGTATGGAGATTGAGACTACGGTATGTACATAGCCTAGTTTTTGACCGACAGAAAAAAAAAATAACCTTCTGCTACCGAGGCGAAGCCGGGATGGGTCGCTAGAGCTTACTTAATAATTGTTCTTCATACCTTTCTTGTACCTCCCATACTCCTAACTAGCTAACATTCAGTAGCTTAGTATCAACAGATGGTGTCAAACAATTGATTGTTATGTATTCAACCTTCCTGTTACGTCTCTTGTTGATTGTCGTCGAGTTTGTTCTTAACCAAGCTTATTAATCCACGTAACAATGCGCTTTTTCACTCTACCTTTTAGAGACTAGCTACAACAGTTTGATGGAAGACATTCAAAATAAAGTAATATGACGTACTTTTTCCAAATTAAGATTAGATGCTATTTTTAAAGTTATATTCTATAAAACTCTATTACGTAGCGGCGCTCAAGGAAACGTGGATGTACAAATTGCGCCTCTGCTTTCAGTAACACAGGTAAAAGTTGTCCGGTTTATTGGAAGATGTACTGAATACCGATTTGTAGCATTGTTTCCCCGCTATTCAATTTTACTGGTTGCGAATTTATAATTGATATAGTTATCTATCTATAGTCAGTACTTAATAGATGGAGCACATAAGTGTCGACTATACAAGATTATTACGTGAATAAGTGCATCCAACAAAATCAATCAAAACCTAATCTAATTGTTTCAATAACGTTAATCAATCTAAACATATTCTTTCCATAAGTCATAGAAAGCTAAAAATGTTCTGGTTTCATTTTAACAAGTTATGACAACCGTAAGATAGGTTTATACATGTACATCTCTGTACCCATTTATAAAAAATTAACTAAAAAGCTCGAAATAACTGCGAGATGACTGAAAAGGTTGTTTTTAAGAGCTTTTAAAAATATATATTGTTTTTATTATTATTATAAATTCATATGAATTAGGTCTGTGTTTTAAGCTGTATCCGACCTTTGTTTACGGAAGCGCGTAATGTGAACTCTATTTTGAAGTGGTGTAGTCCATATAATTCGATTCTTGTCGGCTTCCCTTACCTAATTTATGTAAAATCTAATTATAATACAGGGCTGATGATAAGTACCTATATTATGTTGTGTCGGGTTCCCTTTCGGAAAATTTCACCCTTCGCCACTGCTATATTGTAATCTACTATTATAATATAAAGAGTTTGTTTGAACGCGCTAATCTCAGGAATCAGTTGTTCGAATTTAAAAACTCTTTTAGTGTTGGAGAGCCAATTTATCGGGGAAAGGTATAGGCTATAAAATATCACACTATTACCAATACGAGTGGTGCATTAATGGAAAATGTTACAGAAACAGGGAAAATTTATTCCTTTTGAAAGCTTATAAAAATGCTATCATTTTTATAAGCTCTCAAAAGGAATAAATTTTCCCTGTTTACAATGTCCAAAAATTTTTTTATTGCCTAGTTCGTTGATAATGCATATTACATTATACATTACAATAATATACCTCCAGCTTTACGTAACAAAGAATTTTTCGTTAGATGGCAGTACCATGGCGCTCTTAGCAATTACGAAACTGTGAAATTTAAAATGTAAGTTAAAAATATATTAGCCTATAACCATCTTACAATAAAGACGACTCCACAAGGTTAAGTTGTATGTCCTTAGTTATTTTGGCTTCGATGATGTTCTTTCTATTCTCTAACTGTAGGGTGCTCTTTGTACCAGGTATGTGGATGACGGCCTCGTACTTATAGAGTCTAGTAGTAGATTGGGACTTAAGTTTGGTGGATATGTTTTTATCTGAATGGGTAAACAATCAACCTTACGTTCGCCTTAGAAAAAATTTCAACAGGTTTTAAAGGGAATACAAAAACCACCACCGCGAATTAAATCATCAAAAGAAAAGAATCGATTTTATTTTCTAGGGTTGATATAAGAAGCGTTAGGGGAAAATAAAAAAGTAACTTATTCCTTACTTTTACGTGAACGTTAGACATTAAAATCAAACTATTTTACGGAGTTTATTGCGTTTTTATATTGTTATAATTTTGTGCTGACGTTTCGAAGACTTTGCAGCCTTCGTGGCCACGGGGCGGACTGAGGCGTTGGTCACCCGAAGTCTTTTCTTAATTAAGAACTTTAAAGCGGCTATCACCGAGTTACGATCATCATAATACCTAACTATTTGCGATTCTTATGGATACCCTCGATTGATTTTAAAATAGGAGGTTCTTTATTCGATCCGTATGCATATAGGAATGTTTATAATTATGTCTGCGATTTTCTCAAAAACTATTGATTATTTAATCTACGTGACGCGCCCCAGTGCTTTCCTTAATCTTTTACCGTGAGCGGAAGCAGCATGAGTGCACACGCACATCATGATGGATAATATCGGGAAAAGTGCTTGGATTATTCCCCTTACTCCGCGACACCTCCGCTCAAGTTAGTGGAGCGCGTCATCGTGGATGAAATAACCTATACTCATCCGATTTGAATGGGGTTTCATTTACTTAATTTTATTATAAAAAGAATTTTCTTAGGCTACAAATAAAGGTTTTTATTCCCGTTTTATTATGAAGATATTAATGATGTAATATAATATTTTGTACTTAAACTAATCATAATATTACGGTAACGGTAGTAAGGTAACGCGACCATAAGGCCGCGTTACCTTTTTTAACTAGTGTATTGGAGGTTTTTGACTAATTCAAATATTATGGTTAGTATTCTTTGAATGACGTATTTCAAGATCATGTTGGTGTGTGTGAGTGGTGGTACTCACGCGAGTTTTCGCAATGATCTGGCATAGTTTTTAGGACTAGATAACTACCTAACTGACATCAACTCTTTTTGGAAGATAAAATTCAAGGCAAATTATTGAACAACGTCCAACCTGGGAATTCAAGTCCCAGTCCAGAGATCACATATGCTGCCACTGGAATGTGTAGTAGGGAAACTTATAAATATGGTTTATATCATTAGAGCTTATAAAGGTTGGCACCCATTGACTTTGGAACCATAAAAAGCCATAATGCATACCTATGCATTATGGCTTTTTGAGTACCTACCCTAACCTATGGATTTTGAGTACCTACTCAAAATCCATAGGTTTATTTTCACAATACCTAAGTAAATCTGTAGACACAACTCCCCACCCCCCCTCCTCCTAATCCATATTTGTTACTTTTCCAATAAGGCTAGTAGCACATTTATGCTTCTTCTAAAATTTGGAATGTTTATGAATTAAGGTTTATGGGTAGTGATCACTTCAACAGGTGACCCACATGCTTGGGTATTGATCTATTCCATAAACCAATATGCTGTTCTAATATTAAGTATTACTGTATCTTTTTAAATTTTATTAAGTAAACAAATATTTAAATTTTGCTTTGTTAATTTCCTTTTTTAAATAATAATATTAATACTATTTCTGTTTTAAACCAAAAGCTTACTTTTATGTTTAAGGCATCCCTGACACAATTCAAGAAATGTCTATATGATTATAAGTAACTTTTTTAGTAAGTGTATAATTTTTTAAATAATAAATGTTTACAATATAAAATCACAGAAAAATTATCTAAAATAAAATTATCATTTGAGGCTCCCAGGATCAGTGGAATGTATGCCTGATATGAAAGATGAGTGTGTAAAAGAGATAAGGTGCAACACAAAAACCAGCAAGGAATTACTAACATGATACTTTATACCTAAATGATAAAGTAATATATTAGTGCACTGATCTCAGAGTCCTCTAATGCAATCGATATAACACTTATACTGTACTCTGTAGGTATGAGATAGTTAATGAGTCATTTTTACTTGGGCGATATTATGAATTTTAAGCATAGTTTTATTCAAAATTTATAATAAACTTGAGGGTATATACACCTACTTCGCTATATTGAATATCCAACAATACTTTGCTGTTACTTTTTGTAGTCTAAAAAAGATTTAGAAGTTGTTATGTTTTCTCGGAATATTTCTGAAGTAACCCGTCATGACTTGTCAAAATTTTATTTTCAAATATGTACATTAATATAATATTTGATATTATGTATGGAAAAAAACTTACCACATCGTGAAGCACTGAGAGAAAAAGTCATGTATTCTAAAACAATACTAAGTTTTTTTTATTTAAAATGGATATTTTGTAGACACTAAAACTAATTTTGTACACAACACTAAACTAAAAAAAATACGATATAGTTCTTTGTAAAACACCGTAACGTAAATGTACAATGTTTATACACAATTCGCTAAATAAATAATGTTAGTATATTCGCAACATTCAAAAATAACACCGCACTCTATCACGCAACAAAACAAACTGACAAGCGGCGATCGCCAGTTTTCTAGCCCGTGCGCACTCTGCGCAAACGCGTGCTGTATAAAAAAAATCACAAGCACGGACAAGTCGAAACACGTACAGCGAGGTATTGCCACCATAAAATATTATTACAACAAAACTTTTTAACAAAAAATTATACCGCCTCATAGATTTATATGTCCTACGTACGCCAATGTACTCCCTTAAAAAAAAACAAAAAATAATTAACATTACCTATAGGTATACTAGTTGCAAATTAAACATTATTTTCGTATATTGGTTAAGTAAGGTGCGTTGGGGTTAAATCGGACGCTTTTTCGACGTGTTAAACAGTCATCATTAATTAGCTACATGTTATTAAATGTACTAAATGGTATATATTTTTTCAATTCCTTAAAAATAACAGTTAATGTAAAAATAAGGCTTTAAAAAAGTACCATACTTTTAGAAATGTGTGAGAAAGATAGGACCTTCACAGGTATAAGGTCAGGGGGGCAAGTGCGCCAACGGGGTAAGTGCACCTGCCCTAAAAAAATCTAAAACTATTGACGTTATACAATAGGGGACCGGACAGGTATTACCAAAAAATCTGAAATTCAGTTTAAAGTAAAGTTTGTAATATTAAAAATATTATCTCATATTTGTTTTTGTAAAAGTGTTGTGATTTGTATTTTTAAATCAATAAATAAAATACAATAATTATAATATTTTTAGTCTATTCTTTACGGCAAATGAAACACCAATCACGGCGCATGACGTCACACGTGGGTAAAATGTAAACAAACAGACGTCATCTGGATGTCATACCGCGTTGTGTTATTTTAATGCTTTAAATGTGTTTTTTGACACAGAACTGCTCTAATAATTAATATTAATTTATACGGGACGTTGTTACTATCTTCCAGCTTAACGTTTACAGATTGTTTAATCGTTAATCATAATGGACCGCAAAAAATATCGTTGGTGCGTCGTACCTGAATGTATTAATACTTCTATATCTTTACCAAACAAATTATTTATTGATGTACCACGAAAAACAGATATACGAATAAAGTGGTTGCAGTTAGCAAGACGAACCTACGACGGAATATCTGCAGACTCACCGATTTAGTTCTGTGAGGATCACTTTGATGTAAGTAAATAAAAAATAGTATTTCGGTTTAAAATAAATCGATGAATATTTCAATGAATTAAATCATTTGTACACCCAGGGAGGTTATGGTTATGAGATGTATTTATTTATGTTTTAGCTGCCACATGATATGGAATAGAATATTTATTTATATAGAATTCTGGTTGTTACACAGTAACCTGAGATTGCCTGAGATTAACACGGTCTATGCAGTGTTGCCAGATCATAATTTCTCTTTACCCCAGGATTATTTGGAATTTAAAATTTTACCCCTAAACCAATCATAAATAATTCGGTACTTTTTTTCTATATCCTTATCTATGCAGACGCCACTTCTTTCTTCACTTCCACTTCAATAATTATTAATTTAATTATCTCATTTTATTAGGAACAACTAGCTGTACACGAAAATCGAATAAAAAATTATAATTGTTTCATGGCCTACAATTTTTGTAGGAAACATCTTTCTCTAAGCTCAATATTTATTACAATACCGTGAAACAATAGCTTTAATACCTTAACTCGTAGAATTACCCCAAAATTACCATAAATAAAAATACCCTGCTGATTCAGTTTTACCCCTAAATCTAGGGTAAATAACCCTAATCTGGCATTATTGAATCATTGTTCAAATGACAAGACTTGTCAAGTTGCTTTATCCACGTATGACGTCACACGAGACGAAATGACATAATGTAGCGTTTGCGCGGGAATTATAGCTATTTAACATTTAGGCATGGTATTATGTACTTTTTAAGCTTTATTTGTGCAAAATACTATTTTTCTTGGCTATTTATATCCACAATGATTAATTTAAAACACCTTCTGAAAATTTGTCCGGTCCCCTATTACCGCAATCTTATATCTATGCTACTAACTGAAATACAGTTCCACTAAAATAACATAAATGGCTCTGTTTATTTTAATACGATTTATTCGCCATTTTATTTTAATTGTCATTTAGACCTGTAAACAGAGATGGCCCCGTGAAAGATAACATCAAAAATTTCAAGATATTTAACATATTTCTGTAAATCAGTAAGGTGAGTACAAAGTTTAAACCTTTTATTTTAACTTCCTGTGCGAATTTTATTTATATATACTAAAATAAAGGATTTTTAGCAATGCGAAAAAATGTACCTCAAAATTGTCGAGTAGGGCAAGTGCGCCACAGTTGCTAGTCGTATGGCGCACTTGCCCCTGAACCATATATTACCAACCTTTTTTGAGAATATGTTTTACTTATATGAATTATTATTATTTAAATGTTATACTTAGCATATTTTTTTGTACTCAAGGTATTTTGTTTTAAGCCGACTTAAATAAAAAGGCGTATTAGTTAATTCGTCGTATATTTGTTTGTTTTAGATGGTTCGTTTTACAAAGAAAAACTGAAATACCTTCGTCTAGAACAACTTTACGTGAAGAGGTTGCAACTGTTCGATCAGGCACGTTATTTGGGTATAATGCAGCTAAAACATATCAAATGTCATAAGGCCATATTCAAAGTAATTGAGTTATAACGCATTCAAAATTGTTAATTCCTACATTTTTGTATGTTTTTTTTAGTTTTTAGAAATAAAATGGAATACGTATTTAAGCTACCATTATTTAAATACAACATATCCGCATATAAAACTCTAATATTAATACCTAAATATAGAAAAATAATGTGTAAAATGTTTTGAAGCCCTGGTTTACAAATATATGGCGCACTTGCCCCGAATTTGATTTGACAGCCATAGTTTGTTATAATGTTGAGTGATTAAAATTATCCAAGAGCAATGCGAGTAAAACTTATTTTTCTATGGACTAAAATGAGTGTTTTCTTTATAATGTTTCATATTGGCGTTTTTTTTACACAGGTGCACTTGCCCCATTTCCGGAGGCAAGTGCGCTTACTACCATTTTTTTTTACTTTGAGCAAAATATGACTAATTTATTATCTGATTTCCTTGAATGGCTATAGGTCGTTATCACAAAATACCAAATATTCTTAAATTAATAAAATTACATTCTTAATTCAGCACAAAAAGAAATGATTTTGCATTGAATCCAGCTATGAAAATTTTATGGCGCACTTTCCTCGACTGACCTTAGTTCGGACTACTATCTAAAATCGTCTATGATACAGGGATTCTAAAATCCATAAAAGAACATATTCTGATCTAGATAGTCATTCATAAACGTTTAAAAATCTTTTAACAATATCGTGAGATATTTTTAGAAGCGAAATTTGATTTTTAATAGTTCTAGGCTTACTATCTTACCCCTCATGATTGACATTGTAGATATTTTTAAAAATATTCGAAGAAATAGTACATACACGTGTAAATAAATAACAAATAAACAAAATTGATCATTCACCTGAGCTAAAAAAAATTACATAATTATTGAGTTCAGACGTTTTCGTGTGTAAATTTTGACACAAACTTGCAATATTTTACAAGTGCTAGATCAAACGATTTTTATCCGTTCTTTAACGACAAATAATTGTATGCGTAAAGATTGGATCTCAGGGAATATAGGTGTTTCGACAAATTTGAATAAATAAGTCACAAGATTTATTTCCTTTATGATACTATATGACAACAAAATTAATTGAAAACAGTAAATACTAAACTAAAATTAGGCATATTCTTGCATGGTGTTAATCTGGATCTGCCAGGGAACAACGAAATACCCACGATACAAACGATATTTTGTTTGTTAGCACCGTAAACATTATTTACTTGACGGAATCATTCATGTGATCTAGTGCAAGGTAAGGAAGAAAATGGGGTCGCAGGTAGTGTTGTCCAAAAACAAACATTATAACACAATTGCGAGTTATATTATTTATACGATGTTACACCTCCTACGATCTTACCCCAACGATCCTTATTGATCTAGCTTTTAAAATAGCAATTTTTATTAGGCCTTGACTCCAAAATTGGTAAGTACTAATATGTATATATCATCGATACATACCTATATGTACCACGTATAGATCTGGCGTTCCGTACACTCATTGTGTGCGATTCAACTGTACTGCAATCCATACACCTGACTAGTATGAATTTAACATTTAAAGCGTGTGGTTATGTACGGTGTGGCGCTCATAATATAAGAACTCGAGTTTAAGTGTAAACTTGCATGTGAATAAAAACACATTAGTCAAATAAGTAAAATTATTTGTTGTTCAAGTGAATAAATTGGCGCGAGGTTGCCATTTTAGTTCAGATTTTGAACAAATAGTTTTTATGGACGTTAGTTTGTATATAGGTGTTTTCGCCCGTTTGGAGTTTTAGTGGCGAAAAGGTAACATAACACGTGCGATTATGACGCACCTAATAAAAAATAGGCATGATTTATTTTGTGTTTAGCATTATTAATTTGTGTTTAAGTCTCCATCTTTATCTCTTGATGTGAGAACGAAACCAATTATGGTTAAATCTGCTTCGCATTTATGAGTAAGGATAAGTCGTATTATCATATGTAGGAAAGAAACGAAAGATAACAGCATCGTGACATAAGTACCTTGTAATGTTCTGTGTTATGCGGACTGCGGTCATCCAAAACAACTTTCCTAGATGGGGGCAAGTACCTTATCGGTTCCCGCCGGAGAGACCGCTCCTGTTAATTATAAATGAGTCTATGACATTGCTGTCGCAAACGCCGGTGAGCAGGCTATCAGGACTTATAGAACTGATACTCGATAATTATCTTGTCAAGGTTGGAATAGTAAATTACGACAAGTTCAGTCTCGTTAATGTATGTTAGAGCATTGCTTTCTATTAGTTCATCCAGACTTTGTTTTAGTACATTAAGCAAGAGCATAAACTAATCCGCAATTGCTATAGATCTGTTTCGGCATCATGTCAGGTTTAGGTTATTAATGTTAAAGCACAATTAAATCGGGCCCGCCCTCACTCTACGAGGGAAGTACCAGGCGATTGCTGGTCGCCTCCTACCGGTAGATCCCTCTTTCCCACTGGGTACAACGGCAAGTGCCCAGGGCCCCGCGATCGATCGGGGTCCCTAGCTAAAGCTCAGTTCGGTTTTGAGAGATTAGAGTAGAGCTAATAAATACTCTAATCTCGCCCGAAATGCACGCTTATCGATTGCAATATTTTTAATAAATTTCAATGTATACAAATTTATATAATATACATTTAAAATTACTTAACAGTTTAAAGAAAATCATCAGTGTATTATTTTTATTTTGTATCTTTGATCAAAAGTGACGCGCTCACAATCTACCGTAGTGAGTCGCGTCATTCAAATAAAGCGAAAATGCGAAACCTGTAGCTCGAAGTTTGAATTAACCAATTTACATAATACATATTTTGAACTTGTAATATATATAATTATTTTTAAAATAATTATTTGTAAACATTTAGAGATGTTAGTAACGTATTCGCATTTGCTACAAACTTCTAACAAAATAATGCTATATTATGGTCATAGGTCATTATCCTCATATGCTACCGGTAAGGTTGTAAGTGTAATCGCTTAGAGCACGCAGTAAGTGTGCTTATAAGTTCTCTTCCACACGGAATCTCTCCAGACGAGGACACACGGCGACCTATACGTTAAGGTAGGTTACAAGTTATAAGCCCTATTGGGCATGCAGTTAAGATTTACACTAAGTTAAAATATGCACGCCTTTGCTATCAATCAGGAACGTTAAGACGTCTCAAATGTAAATGTATCAACATCCTTCAAATTGGTTATATGTAATTTCTCCATTTGGACAATGACGTCTTACAATAACGCAGGTAATAAAAACATCTTAGCATTTAAAGGCATTGAGACGCTCACAGCGGGTAGATACCTACCTAGTTTACACAGTAAATTCTGTATAAGTACAGCCTACAGGTTAATTAAGGAAAGTAAATGATCATTCACCGTAGGACAAACAAATTAGAATGTTACTGTTGTATTCTGTGTACTCTAGTATTCTGTATTCCGTTGTGTATAAAATTGTTATACTTACTTATCCGGAAAAGGGAAGACAACATTTTACATATTCACCAATGAATAGAACATACACCAACTCACATGTATAAATTTAAAGTAAAACAGAAACCAACTCACATTTATATGTTTAGACATCTAGTTAAGCACAACATCAAAAGTTCTCCTTAAATGGCGCGCGTTTGTACTATCGGCCATATTATGTAACTTTATAGTCGGGGAATGTAGGTACTACAATAAACCACTCACTCACTCATTCAAGATATATTCTGTACGCGGTACTCTCGACAAAAAAGGAATTTCGCGACCTTACGCGAGAATAATTATAGGTAATGTTAATTTTTTTTTTGTTTTTTTTGTGGTTTTTGAAGGCGATATAATTTTTTGTCATAATGTTTTTATTTTATGCTTTTTGTGTAAGTAAAAATCAGTACTTATACCTTGAGTACATTATAGTTGACGACATCATTTTAAGAGTTTTCTGATGTATCTTCGAAGTCAAGATTCCAACAACAATGACATTTACATGGGAAACACCGGCTTTCAAATAAAAAAAAAAGATCCAATCCAAAACAGTTAGCTACCGTGGGTAAATCTTTATTACAGAGAGCATAAGGAATCTGTGACGAGAAACACCTGGCTGCTGAGCTACAACATGTCAAGCAAGTACTGCGAGACAACAAGCTCCAAATTCCACGCGGCCGTCACAGAAACCGAGTGAAACCAGCCACAGTTGAACGTGTACCGGTTGTATTACCATATGGACGCATACGCATATGTAAGAGGAATCACCGACAAGATTGGCTACATCCTGAAGCGTGCTTCCATTAAAATTTATTTTAAGCCGCCTAAGAAAATTAGTCAATTTTTACCACCTGTCAAGTGCCATATACTTCTGCAAGAACCGGGAGTATACAAGATAGATTGCAACTGTGGCCTCTCTTATATAGGCCAAACAAAACGAAATATAGGGACCCGCGTAAACGAACATATAGCTTACGTTCTACGAAGACCGACGAAGAAACACCGACGCTCTACGAAGTCTGCAGTCGCTGAACACAGGAGGCTCCAACCATTATCTGTGACTAGACAAGCCACAAATCTTTGCCAAAGAACACCGATTTCTCCCTAGGATGATTCGCGAGGCTATTGAAATTAAAAAAACATCTTAATTTCAGTAGGGAAGATGGTTGGAAGCTTGCACAAGCCTGGGATCCAATTCTACATTTAATTAAATCGAAACCCAAAAGACCGGCTGCCAGACTTCAAGACACTGTGAGCTCATTCTGCGTAGATCGGACCCAGAACAGCTAAAAATATTTAAAAGTTGTATATTTATAAAATGTAGGTAGATATTGTAACTCTGACTTGGCGGATGAACAACACCTCAGTCTCCCCCGTGACCATGAAGGCTGCAAAGTCTTCGAAACGTCGAGAAAAAAGTAAAATATTAAAACCGCGATAAAATTCGTAAAATAGTTTAATTTAAAAAAAGATATATCAAAATCGGTTCACCCCGTCAAAAGTTCTGAAGTAACAAACAAAAAAAATACAGTCGAATTGAGAAACTCCTCCATTTTTTGAAGTCGGTTAAAAATACGTTATAAATTTCATTATGATAATTAATTTCAGGTTATTGTCTCTTAGTTTTTGCTTGCAGCTTCGCCCGCTTTTATCTGGATTTATACAAAGTTTTAGCTTATTACTCTAGAGTCTAGTAAGTAGGCATGTCTTATGAGGTTTACAGAAAAAGTGGAAATTAAAAAAAACATATCTGATATGGATATATTTAAAACCACCGACACAAATGAATAGGGGACCAACGCCTTCTTGAAAAATTCATCAGGTGAAAGTATAATACAGAAATAAAAAAAAAAATAGTGATCACGTTATGGAAAAACGTATGTCAGGATAAGGAGAATTTTATTGAAAATTGCTTTTATTTATAACTAGCTTTTGCCCGCGGCTCCGCCCGCGTATAAAGTTTTTCAGGCAAAAGTTTTCCCGGGAGCCTATGTTCTTCCTAGGGTCTCATACTGTCTCCATACCAAATTTCATCTTAATACGTTGGGTAGTTTTTGAGTTTAACACGTTCAGGCAGACAGATGCAGCGGGGGACTTTGTTTTATAATATATCTTTTAGAACTTTTTAAGAGGAACAATCCCGTCATACATCATTGTTGCATAACTTTAACCGTTTACGCAGCGCACGCAACGGAAGCTCTCAAAACTAATATTTTTTCTCCGTTTTTGCAACATGTTTCATTACTGCTCCGCTCCTATTGGCCATAGCGTGATGATATATAGCATATAGCACTCCAGGAACAAAGGTCTATCCAACACAAAAATATTTTTTCAGTTCAAACCGGTTGTTCCTGAGATTAGCCATTACTGCTCCGCTCCTTTTAGTCATAACGTGATGATATATAGCCTATAGCACTCCACAAATAAAGGGCTATTCAACACAAAAATAATTTTTCAGTTCAAACCGGTAGTTCCTGAGATTAGCTACCACTGCTCCGCTCCCATTGGGTATAGCGTGATGATATATAGCCTATAGCACTCCATGACCAAAGGGCTATCCAACACAAAAAGAATTTTTCAATTTGAACTGGTAGTTCCTGAGATTAGCTATTACTGCTCCGCTCCCATTGGGTATAGCGTGATGATATATAGCCCATAGCACTCCACGACCAAAGGGCTATCCAACACAAAAATATTTTTTCAATTTAAACCGGTAGTTCCTGAGATTAGCCATTACTGCTCCGCTCCCATTGGGTATAGCGTGATGATATATAGCCCATAGCACTCCACGACCAAAGGGCTATCCAACACAAAAATATTTTTTCAATTTAAACCGGTAGTTCCTGAGATTAGCCATTACTGCTCCGCTTCTTCTGGGTATAGCGTGATGATATATAGCCTATAGCACTCCACGAACAAAGGGCTATCCAACGCAAAAAGAATTTTTCAGTTTGGACCGGTACTTCCTGAGATTAGCACGTTCAAACAAACAAACAAACAAACAAACTCTTCAGCTTTATATAATAGTATAGATTATGCGGAACGTTATGTATACCGTTACATAATTATATTATGTCTATTAAGGCACAACCTAAAAAAATGCTGACACATATTAGAGAATAATTTATCAGCACTTTTAAATAAAACATCATTATTATATAATCTGCTGTTATGATTTCAGCCCCGGGCAATTCTTGTGCGCTAGGTCTCCACACCGAATGCACGCCCATGCACTGGGGACATTTGTCGTTGCTCTGGGAACACATTGGGTGGGTATACCTCTTGGTTGTAAGAACACATTGAGGTCCATCAGGGTTCGCGAACATTTCCCTTCCTTCTTCTTTCCGCCCTTACTAAAAGACGAATCGTATCCTTTCCCAACCCTCCCCTCCCCCGAATTCCCTCTGAACTATCCAACTTTCCCCATTTGTTCACCTCAACTTGCACCATTTTACTAGTGGGGGAGGGAGAGAGGTTGTAGAGAGCTACTTAGCGAATACCTGAAACTCGCTCCCCACCTCCTCGACACATAACTCATTCCCTGTGGGATCAATATGTAGATACTGGTTTTTAGGAATTGATAACACAGTAGTTGACACATGGTTGACAGTTGACACCTACTGAGGTGGCAAACTGGTGGCAAATAGAGACAACTTAAATGTGGTAAAAGTTGAATAATTTTCTATGCAAATTACAACTCAAAAACCTACTACAGTAGCGCTAGAGTAGCAAGAAGACATCATATAATTAGTAGTTGTAAACGGAATAAAATTTGCTGATTTAATCATTATGTATAAATCTAGTGACTAGTGTAGTTCATGTAGTTCATATATCGAGATTCATCTGCAATGTATTAAACCTGAATTATAACATTGGCCTGGCAAATTATAACAATCACTGCCTCTGTGGCATAGTTGTAATACGGTAGGATTGCAATGTTGAGGTCTTGGGGTTCGATTTCCGGTTCGAGCATAGTGGTGTTGGATTTTCTACTCAGTATTAGTTCAGAGTCTAGAATTTGTGTCCAATATGACGATAGGAGCGCCCCTATCACATCACGGGACGGATACACAGCGGAAACTGGGTGCACCAATAGGGGACCGGCCTATGCTTGATTTTGTACATTATTCTATATGTAATGGTTAATCATACGAAAAAGAAGCACTCCTGCGAAAACTGCATAAATATTAGTTAAAAAATGAGCGAGTAATTAATATTTAAAATATTGTAATGTGCAAAAGTGGGCGCGATGTGGGGATATCGCTTCATCTCTTTCTTTTGCACGCGTCGTAATTCCCATTGACGTCACATGTGGGTATTTCGTCTCTTTTCTGTTTCTTGTTAATTACCCTTCCTACCGAAATTCGAAGACTTATAACTTGTTGATTTTTTACCGGATTTCAATAATTCCTTCTGTGTTATAATTTATATTATATAAATATTTGATAATAGTAAAGAACAAAAATGAGTCGGGTACCCTATTACCTTTGTCTACCATTTCGGGGATAAAAGGCATGAGTTTGTGTATGTGTGTGTATGTCAATAATAACAAAGTTGTAGCTTTTTCTTGTTTAACTCAATATCCTTCTCTAATAATTTTCGGCACAATTTTTAAAATTGAACCACTTACTATCGTGGCGTTAAACAATGACGCTTTTCGGTAGACACTTTTTCATACACAGATTAGATTCTCCCACCCTCCATACTTTGGCTTTGGTATTTGGTTGACATTCTAGTTTATTGGTCTATGGTTGACCTAGGCTGTATGGCTTAGAGCCTTTGCCTTCTCCTTAAGGAGTAAATCCTCAGAACAATGACAAGCATAGAAGTAACACTATGACATTTGAGTGTACTCTGTCTTTGACAGCAAGAAATTTAATTGTGTTGCGATCCCTTCTGACATCTTATCGATATAGATAGATGCTTTGTCTATCGGCTATGGTAAATTCACAGACCTGCTTAAATAAACAGTTTTCGGTCAGTCAACTACAAACCGTTGCAAATTGCTATTTTAGATAAAGGTTAAAAAAAAGATATCAAAACCCTGATTTGGTATTCAAGTACCAAAAAAAGTCTGGGTATATAAAAGCACTCGGTAAAAGCTGTTAAATTACAATAAACTATAGAACTACCGGCGTTCTTCGAGCTAAATTTTGTCCAATTTTCATTTGCTATTTACAGCAGTTTCCATGCCTTCCGAAACGTCATTTACTAAACACAAAAAAGGTTTAGCATTTAGATTATTAAATTAAGAAATTGTTAGAAATTTCGGAAGGAATGGAAACCGCTCTAAGTAACAAACAAGAAATCGGCCGGAATTTCGTCTAGGAGAAAGCCAGTACGCCTTCTGTTCTTTTCTGACTTTCTTAGGCATTAAAAGATACCCAAGAGGTGGGATTTGACAGAAGCTACAAAAATGAGACAGTAAAATTAAAACACAGCGGTATTATTCATGTCACATATGTTTGATAACTTATTTCAATGTTAATAAAACTTTGTCAAAATGCTTAGAGCAAACACGGTGCTGTTTTTTCCAATGCCAATTGGGATATGGCAACGATACGTTTTTGCCTCATAGCATCATCTGTGGGGAATCTGCAATGAAACACATTGTATGAAACACACTATGAAAATCAGATAGTTTCCTCGACCCCAGCCTTCGCGCA
>NC_051136.1:9766450-9781450 GCF_014839805.1 Manduca sexta
AAATCCGTCGAGTAGTTTTGTTTCTATAACGGTTATACAGACAGACAGACAGACAGACAAAAATTTTACTAATTGCATTTTTGGCATCAGTATCGATCCCTAATCACCCCTGATAGTTATTTTGGAAATATATTTCATGTACAGAATTGACCTCTCTACAGATTTATTATAAGTATAGATATAGATTATTTAAACTACTTAGTATTTGTATAAGCTTTCATAATAATTTTAAACAGTTCATTCCATACCGGCATAAAATAGACTATAGACAAATGTTTATTTTATTTTCTATATATATGGAAAAACGAGCTCTACATTAAAGTTGTGTTGCATAAGTTGTTTGAACATCAGTGCACTCACAAGAATCATTGTAAGAAGGAATTGTTATATTATGTTGAATACTGTCACATAACATTTTGTCTTAAAAAAGCTTTTATGTTTTCTTTATGTCCCATGACAATGCGCTTTGTAACTCGTAAGTTAGATAGCAACGTTACTTTACTTTATTTATGGTTATTGCGCATATCATTTATTAAACAAACATTGAGAAACGTCAATCTATGCTCTTGTTACTAGGGTAATCCCCGAACATAAATTTATAGATATTTTACTGAATTTGAATAGGTATTATGTGGCATGCCGTGGACAAAATATACTAGCTGATGGATGCATATAAATAGAAGTAGAGCATTTTTATTTTAAACACGTCTTAAAAATGACGTAACAACCACGGAACATACTATTATTCATGTGTTCTTTATTATCAAAGAACATGCGAATAAAACCAGGACGACCTCCTTCGTTGCATAAGAAATTAAATACTTATTACTTATGCATAATGCGCTCACACCTGATTTTCTTAAGGAGTGGGTAGAGATGTAAATATTAATAGCATCTGCCGCTAAACGACTCAAGTAAGTTACTCCGAGAGCAAATAAGGAGAGTTTATAGAATATAATAGGAAATGTCAAAAACGTAGCAAGAAATTTCAACTTCCTGGTTCATTGCGTATACATATCGAGCATTTTACAGCTAAATATGGGGCTTGCAAAACAGTCCGCCGCGCCATGACCAACAAAACAATGCATGCGGAATTGGCGTCGAGCTTTAAAATAAAAATAAGACCAAAAGCAAACGGTATGTCAAAATAGCTCGTACATCTGTCGCACACGTGTCGGAAACCGAGCGCAAATCCTTTACGACGGCGACCATTGTTCAGTAATTATGTAAGCCTGTGAGTGGACTTGTTTCCAACTGTTTCGTTTTCATTAGATTAATATAACAGTTGTATCGGCAGCCAAAGTGTTGAGTGATTTTTTTGTCAGGTACTTTTCTTTGGTTTTTAGTCGTTATCGTATTTAGTTTGGATCTTCGTTGATTATAACATAAGATTCGTTGAACAGTTATCTTGTATAGGCGAAGTAAAGAAGTATTTTCCTTCATACCGGGTGCATAGGATTATGTAGAAGCCTCGTGTGACAGATGTTGTGTGAATAAATATATTAATACAGTATGTCATTATAACTATGCCTTTAAATATCTGCATATTCACAGAAGAAATTAGATAACTGATAATATAAAATTAAGGTCAGGAGTATTCTTTCTTCCTCGGGTTGTCTGTACGTTACAAATGGCGAGGAAGTTGCTGCTTGAAGACCAATCTCTGTTTTAAAATTTTCTTACTCCAATAGCTCACACATACCGCTTTTCCTAATTTCATTATTCCGTAATCAGAATGAAATCAAATCCTTTTGTCATTCTTCATGTATCCTCTTCCCTATCCCAGATCAACCATCTATTTCATACGTTTCGTGATAAAAGTGATCCTGTTGACTTCGCTAGAAGGTACTTTGCAGTAATCCAGTCGCCCGACAAAGCCTTGTCAGCGGTTTTAATCTATATTTATTTATCACAAAATGCGGATACTCTTCAATGATACGAAAATGGTAGATAGTAAATTATTAAAGTCCTAGATACAGGCTCAATCGCAACAAACAAATAGACAGGGGACAGTGCAAATAACGATAATATCTGACCTTGTAAAGACAGTTATTTCAAAGAGCAAACATACTGTATTTCTTCTTACTTATAGATTTACGTAGTAAAAAATTCATCTGTGTAAGTACTACTTGGGCTTTAAAAAAGATGCCTTTCTACAACCGTTATAACATTAATAGAACCAAAAAATAATGGCATAGTCTATCGGTAAGTATATCGGTATCATAAATTTGTTGTTATGTAGCCCCTGGAGTGCGTCAGACAGGGCGGTAGGTGCAGACTGCAGAGTACTGACCTGCGTTGCGCGTGGTGCGTGGCGCGCAGCAGCGTGCGCGCGCTCCGCAGCCGCCCCTCCACGCCGCGCACGCGTCCGCGCCGCCGCCGCCGCCGCCGCCACTTAGCGATGATACCACCCACTGCTGCTCTGAGATCTACAACTCGTCATATTTGTTTGAACCCTTAAGGCTCGGACCGTAAAAATTGCTTCAGCTCCTATTTACTTGATTCAAGAGAGCCAATATTTAGATTTATGGCCATCCTCGTCAGGAAAAGAAAATTATTTAATGTAGGCAGTAGTTTCTGTGTATTATTAATCTATAGAGTTCCAAACTTGTATAACTGTTATGTTTTGCTTTATCGAAGTTGAGAAGTACACTTATGAGAAATTAATTGGTCAACTATTTTAATAACAATTTAAATATAGCTCCAACCTGTTTTGCTTTTTTCATAATGGAGAATTATTTTATATCTTGGTCAATAGAATAAAAAATATTACATATAGCGTCAATAACAGGCTAAGACATCGCCTATATGTATTGGGTACACGTGGGAGCGTTTACTTGGAAGAAAAAATATAGGTTTGGACATAGCTCTTTTTTTGACTAACAAGCTTTTTAAATTTTTTTCAGCGTCACATTTTTTTTACATTGCATCGACTTATTTTTAAAATTATCTCTACTTCAGTTTATCTCCTATACTATTAGCAAGGATCGTAAAAGTTTAGTAACCGATACCTTAGTGAGAATATCCTTGAAATCCTTGACAATAGGCGTCGGCCGCTTAGACTTGTCGTTGTAGTACACAATGGTAAAGCGCGCGCCGGCAAACCAAATCTCAAGCTCGTTGAGAGCGTTGCGTATAGCGGACTCGTTCGAGGCCATTGTGCATATTTTCTATGGTAAAAAAATGTTGTTTAATTAAATGACCGTTTAAAATACAATAAAGACATAGTACATACTGCTAGGTTAATAGGTGTAAAAAAAAACTTAATTTGTATTAGTTTACGACTATGTTTAAAATAGATATTTAGCTTTAAGTCTAAAAACATTTTATGTTATGTAAATATGCAGCTAAAAATATTTATAATGCAAGAACTTTGATAAAAAATAATATAAATATTAAAATGCCAATATAATCTTATTAAACTAGTTCCTAGTTCATCTGTTTTATTAAAAAAATACTCTCGCGATTACGTCAGCATACAAGTATAAAGACGAAGTAGTGAATGGCATTTTTGAATAACTAAATCTATGTTTGGGAGGCTTGAGAGGAGATTCCAAATGAAACAAAGATACATGTAGTAAATGGTAGAGCTGGGCACGTGCAGTCTGGTCGCTCTGAATGCTTTGAACTTAAGGCGATACCTCAAGGTCCATTTTCATACATTTTGTTTCACCTTTAATCTGGGTAACTAAACAAGTATTGGCAAGTAAAGAATTTAAATTCACGTCTAGTTAGTGATTAGTTCTCGCAGTTGAAAGAAAAACGTAAAAATAATTAATAATCATGGATATTTCGGCCTTTAAAATTTAATATGATGGTTGCGTAATTTTTTGCTCTCCTTCGTAATAAAATTGTTTATACTTATAACATTAAAGAGTATTTATGTTCCTTAATAGGACAGAATTTTTAGAATTGTATGTATCATTTGTTACGAAAAGTCTAAGTCGTACATTTTTACCTCTTTATAATATAAAAATATAGAAAAGTTGTTTTTTTTAAATCATTATTGATAAATAAAAAATACCTCTTTTTTGAAGTTAATTCAATGAGATAATTAACTACAAAAATCAAGGTATCTAATACATTAAATCTATTATATTCTACTTACTTGTAAAGCTTTGATATGTTTCTTAATATTCGGCGCAACAATGAGCAGATCATTCAGCTGCAATGTGTCTGGCTTTTTATATTCCATTTCCAAAAGACTGAACACTTCTAGCCAGTTTCGCTCCGAGAAGTCTGTGCCTCGGAGGTATTTTAGTAACGGTGTTAGGTCCTGTAGGAACGTTCAATCAATTTTATCGATTAAGAAGTAGATACTGACGGCGTTCAATTCATTCACATGTGTTGAACATGTAGAGTTCACGAAGCCTTCACCATTAGAAGAATAGTAACCTACTGAATTTAGAAAAGAAATAACATATAGGTAGTATGACTTACCTGCAAAATTCGTGTAAATTTTTCAATTCGATTTTTAGCGTGTTATGTGTAGACTAGATTATAAAATAGGTTTTACATCAAGGAACGGGAAAAGTCTTTTCAAACAGAAAGAGCAGCCAACCATTTCCGTGATATTGATGTAAGTATGTACTTGTAGGTATTTATAGTTCTTTATAAATTTAAAACGGCAAATAGTCATTGCACGCATCGCTCTCATTACCATGTAGGTTTTATATGTAGGCAATATTTTCAAGATGTTTTAATTCATGGCTGATATACATGTGGAATGATGAGATCACATAGTAATATCAAAGATATCGCGGGAATAATGAACATCTTACTTAACGCATGTATGAGTCAACCCAACCAATTTAATGACATTTAGAAGTGTTGAATTAATATTTAATTTTCTATGATAATTCTTTAATTCCTGAAAGTGCTTTAAGAGATTTTCTTTGGTGTAATGAATGACGTAACGAAGAAGTCGCTCGGATAACTGTAAGTGACACAAATGTCCATTAATAGTAACAATATCAGTGGAAATTTGAATTGTCTTTGGATTACAGTCAGTCTGACATTTTATGTGAAATCTCACAATGCCTAGTAATTACTCTGGTTACAATATAACTTCGAGCCGCCCTGTCGCATACGAGAGATACACCACCAGATAATACTTACAGAATATTTATCTAGTTCTTGCTGTATTAGCAAAGTGACTGAAGTGTATGGTTCCAAACGGCTTTTCCACTTCGATGTAAACTCTTCGAGGCTGTGAAGTTTCTTCTGGAACACCACCCACAGTTGTTGGGACATGGCCTCGAATTCTGAAAGAAACTGCTATTATTTTTCTATGTCACAACATTTTTTTGTAGTAGTTAAATAAAAGGCATCATACAATACTTACATACTACACAGTAAGTACTTACATTTGTAATAATATACTCTATTATCCCATATGGTATTTAATAAACGGTATATGTAAGTAGTGAATTTATGGAAAATCAATTATATCAAAACTCCATTACGTAAATTATTATATTCCAATCAACTCTTAGTCCCCACTAATCGGCGTTAGTTTTCATAGTAAGTGAGTTAGAAATAATAGGTATTTTTTTCGAGTGTATGAAATCTTCAGCTATCGGAAATCGTTTCAAAGAGAGATATAATGCTATCAAAGATCCATTACCTTCATTATACTCTTTGAATACGGTCCATAGATCGATACATTCCTTCATGAGGTTTTCACCCTGTTTCCATATCGCTGGTATTTCCACCTGCATATTAAACTTCGCAAATTCTTTTCTGCAAAGTACAAGCATACTTCATTAATGTAAAGTTTTTGCATATTTCAAGCGTTAATGCCGCGTTCTAGCCAGTTAAAAGGCTTATTGAATAGTACCACTAATTCAAAGAAAACCAATTTGAAGTACTAGATTTGCTGTGTCATGTCGTCTAGCCGATAAGATTGTCAATATCCCTCAAAGACTGACAAGCCATCAGGTCACCTCTGGACTTGGCGAGTTTGGTGGGTTTTACGAAGCAGCTATGAAACAGATAATTTATATAGGTACGCAAATTCCCATTATCCTACTGATACAGCGACCTTCAATGCCTATCCTGGTTTATATGAGTTGCAGTAATGAATATGATGGCTGCATAAACTAAAAAGCACCTTTGATACTTACACCAGGTACCTTATTTGGCTATGTACCTTTAATAAAATCAGCAAATAAGTTGTGTCATTGTCATAGTAATAGGAGTAATATTATAATTCCTTATATCTACGCAAATTTTAGACATCGAAACAAGATTAGTTACGGAGTCTGTAACGTTTTTTTGTATTTTATTTATCGCCTGGCGTTTCAAAGATTTTGCAGCCTGCACGGTTACGAGGCGAATTCGGTTACTAATATAATATTTTTAAATACGAGTTAGAAAAGTTGTACAGTGTATAACATGTGAATATCGCTCACAACAAGCCGTCTTTATCAGCGACGAAGCCCTCCCAGTGCGCGACGGCGCGGAACACGTCGCGACATCTGTCGAGCACGTCGCGGTAGTGCGCGCCGCGCGCGTCCTCGTGCCGGCTCTTTGTGTGCGCCCAGCGCTCGAGCCATGCCTCCGCGGTGCTGTTCAGATTGTCCCAGTCGGCGCTCAGGCTCGATTTCACTATCTCTGCCTGTTATATACATCAGTATATTTGATACAGTAGAATAACTCACTATCTCTCTCATACCAAATTCATTATCAGTAGGAAGACGTTAAAAATATTATACTTAATTTACGGTACCAAAAATAATATAGAAAAAGATAGATTCAAATTTCAGTAAGTTAATTTTAACATTAAAAAGTGCAACATGTGCCTGCAGGCCTAAATAATAAAAATATATTATGGTTCTATGATTTTACCAATAGTTTTGTTTTCACAAGCTGAACCACGCAAAATACCTACATATACGACAAATCGGAATAATGATACGCAAAGTTGAAAAATATTAGGAAATTTTTCGACTTTGTGTACTGTACTGTGTATGTATTTATTTGTGACGCAATAATAAATTATCAAATAGATCTATGTACGTATGCAGAAAGCTCATGCGAGTAATTCCATTGGTGTAAATTAATGGTATATTTCCCCAATTCAGGATCAAAGAAATAAAAAAAAAAAAAAAAATATTATTCCCGTGCGTCTAAAGCACATATTATATTTAGTAGCGCGCTCTAGAAAGACTGTCTCCGGTACGGATAGGGCGATGTTGATAATGAGTTCATTTTTATAAATAAGTTGTACTATAATCTGCTCATTGTAGTCTTGTCCGTTGGCCATTGTAGCGCAAACGACAGTTATGTATTCAGAGTAGGCAATATTACTATATTTAATTAAATAAGTACATTATACAGTGTCCTTTATGTTTTTTAAATTAATATATTATCATCTATAGCAAAATTATTAAATTGGTTATAGTTTTTGGCCCGATTAGTATCCGTAATAGAATAGCAATCTATTACGTTAGACCACTTTATAGTAATATAAGTCTATAATATTTTACACTTCGAAGCAATATTTCTTAAATTCTATTACTTGTTAAATGAATTAATCGAACTATAATCATTAGTGTTTGTGGAGTATTATAAAGGCATGACAAATAGCTTAATACCTGATGCTCGAACAGTTGTTGCTGACTGCGCATGAGTTCCCGTATTTTTTGCCATTCCTTTATTGTCCTGTCGACGGACGTGTCGCCGCCCCACGTCCGCAACAAGTGACCTTTTTTCTTTAGATCTTCCACTAATTTCTCCATCTGTCACGATAAATGGTACTTAAGTCGTTAGTTAAAATTTATTTATATTGCATTTTTAGTGACAATTATTTTATAATTTACTATTACTTTAATCTTTAGTGACAGAGTTTTTAATTTTCTGACTACTTACTAAAATAAAAAATGCAAAGGACAACGTACTACAACATTAAAAATGTTGTTGTTATAATTTTTTAACCGACTTCAAAAAAGGAAGATTTCCTGCGACACGCTTGTATGTATATAAGTTCCTGTGTTCGCGATTTTCTCCAAAACTACTGATCGGTTTTTGATGGGGTTTTTGGTATTTCAATGTAGGTATATTATGTACTAAAACCACATATGAAATTAGACACCCATTCCAAATAATAAAAAAAATTGTATACTTACGTGTTTATTGAATTACTTTTTGATTTGTAATGGTTTTTGAAGTCGGTTTTATTTATAGTCAAAATGTTTTCTTCTTTTTGAATGTGATATCTTACAAAAGCAGTTGTATAGTATCTAAAAACATTAAAAACCTCAGGCAGTTTTTCTTGGAGAGCATGTTGTTTAGCACTTATCTCCGACAGCTCCCTTTGCATTTTTAGGCAGCAATTTGTTCTCCAACATGACCATGGCGTTGCCTATAAATGCTTCCAGGGTCGCCGCGTCATTGCGACAGCTGGTTTGGAGAGACGACATGAGACAAGACCACAGCGAGCGTGTCTGAGCTTCGAACTCACGACGTAGAGTAGCCGTGCCTATTGATATCCACTCTACCTTCTCGTCGTCACTGTAAACCGTCATAAGGTCACATAGTATTCACAAATGTTATTATGAAACACTACTAGAAAAATTACAAACAAATTTGTTACAATATTATTGATAAGAATTACAGCGTGAGGAGTATATATGTAGCTTTCCTAAGAAGTTCCCCTATAGGAATTTTGAGGTTGTGTAAAGTTTACCAATCCGCGCTAGGCCAGCGTGGTGGACTAAGGCCTTATCCCTCTCAGTAGTATAGGAGGCCCTTGCCCAGTAGTGGGACAGTATATTATACTACAGTGCAAATATTATTATATATACATAATATATAATTTATAAGGCACCATTTTTTTTCTATTTGTAACTGATAGAAGAACTGAACTGGATCGCAATATCCTAATGTACAATGATACAAGCATTCTCACAAGGTCATCTTAGCGACGGCCTGTCCGTACGCCTTGCAGGCCCTGAAGTTGTGCTCCCAGTGGTGCGCGGCGCGCAGCTCGGCGCACAGCGCGCGCAGGTCCGCCGCGCACGCCAGCGCCGCGCGCACCGCCCACGCGCCGCGCACCGACTCCACGCCCGACAGCACCGCCTCCAGCCGACCCACCGCCGTGTTACCCAGCCAACTGTGTCTGCGGCACGGGGTACCTCTACTACCTTACTCCAGCAGATGGGTATTCGTTTACATCCAAAGGGAATTTAAGTGGAAAAATTACAAAAATATCAAGTCTTTAAAGATTTAGATATTACCTAAAAAGCAAAGCCAGGTTTTTGTTATTAAATGAACTTAGAAAACATAGTATAGATAAGATTATTATAATTGGTGACATAAAATAACATCCACTAAAGACTATAAATTAAAAACTTATTAGTTTTAATACAAGGTTAAAATAACGACGTAAGAAATTATGATCAGGCGCAATTGCTCTTCGAACACATACTTATCAACAATAGCCGCGAATATGCTTTGACTCTCTGTGATGTTATTTTGCATGCCGACGAACTGCGCAGGCAGCGACACGAGACGCCTCAACTGATTGTAATGTTGAACGCGGATCTCTTCCATCGGTGGTTGCACTTGCACCATGTGTCCACTAAAATATTTTATTGCACTATATATTCGATATTTCTCTATATATCTCCGTATACATCTCGGAAAAGGGCGAACTACAATAAAACTTGATTGATAGCCCCATCTTATATTAGTTTGTGTATGTGGTATCGACATTGACCTGCAGATATCGACCGAAACCAATTCTTGACATAGGCCGTATAGTGTCTAAAAAACAAATCGGCAATATACAGCAACGAACCTACAACTTCTCTGAAGTTTCAATTGCAAAAAAACGCTTTGGGAATTTATATCATAGAATAAAATTATATATTTTTTTTTGTATAATTATGTTCTAATTGCTAAGAAAATGATATCCCAGAAAATGAGGCATCCTTATAGTCTGTACAATTACTTACCGTAGTACTAAATCGACTTTAACGTGCGGAAAATGATTATGCAATGACAGCAGCGTCTTTATGTATTGACATTCCAAAGCTTTGTATAGTTGCCAGTCCCAATGCAGTCTCCAAGGTTCTGTATTTTTATAGCCATTTCTTTCCACCTACGAAGCAAAAGAAAAATTAGAAACAAGTTTTAGAATGTTTTACTGTGAAAATGATCTCGTACCGTCTCTATAACATTGCGAATATCTTTGACGGCTCGCTTCCAATCAGACTGTTTGGCCAGAAGATCAGTATCCACGAGTTTTTCTACAATTGTTCTGATGGCCACGTGTTGATTTGTAAGATAAGTGTTCTGAAAATAACAAAATATAAACTAGGTTTTTTGTATGTAGAGTTATCGATAAAATAAATTATCGAAACCTATTAAACTAGCGAGGTATAATAATTGTGGGTAAGTGGTTAACGTCGCTGTTTTTGTGGTATAACTAAACCCAAAAAAATATTATCATATTCTGCATAATAATACTATATTTGCTATAACCTTATTGAGTGCGTCATATTGACACTCCACAAAGTCTAGAATATTAATCGTTTGAAAAATGTAGTTTTATGACAAAATAAGCACTTGTAATAGAACAATATTATTAAAAATAACATTTGAATAAGTTTCGTGTACATACTTGACTCTCTAACTTCAACACAGCTTTCTTCAACTTGTCTGTATAGTTAGCCAATTGCTCTATATCGTCCCAATACACGGCTTTCTGATCTTGCACCAATGAAGACAGATCGAGCGCAGCTTGCAGCATCATTGGACGTGTTGACGGAATCATGCGTTCCCCTAGCGTGTTGTGGAATGACGCTACCTGTTATTTCAAATAATATTGTTTTTCACTATGTAGAGATTAGCTTTACCTGTATAATACTTTTTGCTTCTTATAAAAAATTGATGCCTGGCAGTGGCGAAGCGTCCATACAAGCCGATTCCTACCGGGTTACCTTTTGTAAATTAATTTAAAATAATAAATGAAAAAACTATTTAACTGGAATAATAATAGTATATTCAAACAAGTCATCCTATACTTATTCCATTAAATCAATACTTTAACGATTACGGTACATAGTTCATATTATTATCAATTCGTTAAATCGTAACTCGCGCGCAGTGCTCGCGCCTTATAGTGTTCGAAGTGAACCCGGCCGCGCGTAGCTTCCCTCGCGATATTGTTGTCTCTTTCACACGCATCGCGGTGTCTTTGTCTAATCTTTTGGAAGTGACGTAAAAATACATGTGTGCGTGCGTGTATGTGTACTTCAGGGTAACCCGAGAATTTGCGGCTTAATGTTGGGCCATTGGCGCGAATTTTTTTAATAATTTAGAATGTATAATTAGTGTTTGTGTATAGTGTGGGTTATAAATTTTTGTTGGGCTCTTTTAGATAAGTACCTATGTTTAAAATATGTGATTATTTGTTAAATTTAGAGTTTAGACTTACCCCCTTATTCATAAACGTTTTTTATCTAAGGACGGAGTAAAGCTGTGATAACAAGCCTGTTTCTCAGTGCCCAACGGCACTGAGAAATAGACATAGGGCCGTTGTGATTGGTTATTATTGTTGTATCTCAATATTAGCCAATCACAACGGCCCTACGTCTACGCACTGCGAAAACTGCCATGCCGTCAGCACTGAGAAACAGACTTGTTATCACAGCCTTACTCGATCGTTCGATAAAAAACGTCTATGAATAAGGGGGTTAATGTTTATGTTAGAAGGAAATTATTACGTATTATGATAATTTACTGATTTTAATTTATTCTGAACAGCGTTTTACATGATAATTGTACAAAAAATATTTCTTCGGGTTACCTTTTGAAAATTTTCACCCTTCGCCACTGATGCCTGGTTAAAACATATACAATCAGTTTACATAATTTAAGTTAACTGGATCCACAAATTATACGAACATCCCAAATCAAAACAATATACTCTTTAAAACTATTAAACTATATGGAAATAACTACAGCATTCTAAAATGCATTCATGAACACTGACCTGCTGTAAAGCGCGGGCATACGTCAAAGCTGAGGTAAGTGAGTCAAAAACGGCGGTTGCCGGCGGCGGTGGTAGACCCAGTGACGTCATCGCGCGACACTCTAGTTCCACCCACACGAGGCGCGGGTTGAAGTTCACCACCATCATCTTGCTCACGCCGCTAAACTCTACCACGGGCTTGTCCAGCGCAAGTTGGAGCAACCCGTTCTTGGATTGAACCTGTTGGCAGATTGGTAAGGGAATGCAAAACGCATGATGCGGATGGCGGTACCCTTATGAATAAATGGTACGGCATAAATCCAAATATAGATTAAAAGTAACCAAAATACATTATTTCGGTATAAATTGGAATTATATGTTTTAGTAACGCTATAACATGCAACTGCTTTACTTTTCCATGCAAATTCTATGTTTGCGAAAGTCAAACTTACCTGTAAATCTCTAGACCACTCTTCGTGAAGTTGGGTATACATTGTTTTCAAATCCTTCAATAACTTCGAAGCGAGTGACAGAAGCTCAGCATTATTTTCAAATTCTTTAAGATATTTATCAGCACATGTATGAATTTCCTTCACCTAAAACGTTGAATTGTCTGGATAAAGCGCCTAGAGAGATAAATTAGTTACAGCTTTAAAGTAGTGTCTATGGCGATCTACTATTGTACATACATTACTGTGATTAACTTGAAGATTATTTCTGTCAGTAACACATCCGTTACGGCGAGTTTTTCATTGTGACTGGTTAGTATATAGTATTTGAAAACTTACTTTCGCTTCCATCTGCTTAGCCCATTGCACCTGGTATACGACAGGTGACATTTCTGGTGGTTGATACATTTTAACATCCATTTCGTCTGCATCCAATTGTTTTTGGACGTCCTTTAACATGGCTATGAGAGAAGACACAAATATCTCCAACTCGTTATTTAACGTCTGCTTCACGAGGGGCCTTTCTATTAATGCTTGGTATCGCATAAATTCATATAGCATCTTAAATGAACAGTGTAGGTTCGTTTAGTGGTGTACATCGTAATTCATGAACAGTTATTTATTGGATTTAACTGTTGGTTTTAATCATACAATTTTTATTCTCTGGTAAATTTTGCGGTTTCTATTTCATCAAATAAATAATCCATAAATGCGTTTATGCCTATGCGTGTAGCCTACAAGTAATCTGATATTTTCAATGGCTTTGAAAAATGGTGAAAGAGACAAACGCATTACAGGGGTTGTTTATAGAAATGGAAAAGCAGATCTATATCTTGACTGCCCGCTACGGACTAAATGAACTTAATTACAAAATATTCAAGATATCTTTAGAGTTTCCACCCTCGAATTCTTTACAAGATACCTGTTTAGTAGACGTATTATGAAGTCTGGGTTTTAATTTTTCAGCGATCTTCATTTCTGCTGGACGTAAGTCTGTTGAAAATCTGGCGACCGCAGCATCCCATGCAGAATTTGTTCCGCTACACATCCATATATTAACATCTGTGTAAACATTTACTTTTGTGAAATCATTGTTAATATAATAAATTGGTGTAAAAATATTTGAAAATTAAAATAAAATTTGAAATATCAATCTTTTACAGTACTTAGGTATAAATCGTATAGTCAAGAAGGCATTGCATGATATTAAGCACGTTATGCGACTAAAATTGGAACTGGTTATTAACTAAATTCCTTACTTTGGAAAGGTTGAAATAATAAATGTGTTTGTAATTCCATTTGCTCATTATGTGTAAGCAATTTATTCAACTGGCTATGGGTTGATCTGATATCTTTTATCTGAAACAGAAAATGATGTAATTTTTTATATTATCAGATAGAGTAATGGAAATCCTTGTTTCTTGAAATAACAAAATAAATGGCGATATCCATCAATGGCATAATATACGTAGTACACGTTTTTGTCACAAATCCGTCCACGTGAGACATTGCAGAGAAGCGATCATAAGTCGCAGCCCACTGATTTCTAAAAACTAAATAAAGTACACTCTTTATTGACATAATGAAGACGCTTACTTCTTTCAGCCGAGATTGAAAATTTATACACGATGTGGGCACATAAGGTTTTCCATTCCAAGGGTGGAGTGCGTAATTCGGCCAGTACGTTTCCGTAAGGGATTTACAAGCGCTGGTCCATGTTAGTATAGCATTCAAACTGTCGGATAATAGCGTCAATATCTGGTATTCCTTAGACTCGTTTACTTCCCACAGATTGATAGATGTGCAATTTTTTTGTATCAATGAACATATCGTATAACCTGAAGACATCACATTCCGTCATTAATAAACAAAAATGTATATGTATTAAAATAAAATTATGCTGTCATCAACTATGTTCACCAATTACATGCTAATTTCAACGTATAACTCAGTTAGCCGGGATATAACCTGCAATATAACTGAATAGCCCAAGGTCTCACTAATACTACACAATTGTAAAATTATAAGTAAATAAATCAACTACCAACGAGAGGTAACTATAATTCTGTAAATTAATTCTATGATAGTTTGCAGGCATTACCAAGCTCAATAGTGCTCTCCGATTTGGCCCAAACAGTAAGAAACAAATGTTATGATATAACTATTACTGCATAATGATTGATTACTACAGTAACTAATGTTACATAATATTTGATATTATTTAAATAGGCTGAAGTGATTTTTGGGCCTCCAGAAACGTAAAGTACGTAGGCAGGTAATGTACATTACAATTAATAATTGTAGTGATTAAGGCATGGGCCGATGGTGATTATCTAATAAGATATATTCGTACATACCAATGATATCGAATACGTTTATCATTCTATCTTGTGAAAAAGGAAACGTAGTGGTACGCCAAACATCGTCCAATATTCCTCCAATGTTTTCAACCGACTCTCGTACTTCAGGCATGACGCTGGACTGCATTGTTCTAAACAAAAAAAAAACTAGGGGATAGAATCATTATTTATTGGTTTAAGTAAGAATTTGTGTGTATATTTAAACCAGCAC